>NW_021163263.1:0-206259 GCF_004324835.1 Dendronephthya gigantea | reverse complement strand
TTGGTTATAACTCGCGAAAATTGGGATATTGTCAATTTAAAAGTTTCATTTTTTCTTCTGACGTTTGATTCATAAAGGTATACTTACGGGAAATTTGTTACTGGTCGACTGGAAACAACATTGTGTCTCAAGAACAACCAAGTGGAACAAAATTGTTTGAAAGAAACCAAAAATGTACGTACATGTAGCAAAAGAAGGCGCTAAAACCTCAAACATGTTGCATTGCATACGTTGACTAACACCGCACTTATTTCGTGGTGTAATAATATAGTGAATTTACTCTGTATATAATTATATTTGTTCCCCCCACTGCATGGATATAAAGCCCCTTTAATTGGAGCGCATTCACTCAATCATGGCCACTAGTTCGTGACAAAAGCCTTACTACAATTCGTTCGCATTTTGAATACGAACACTATGGCAGTGACGTCATTCTGCAAATTACGAAACAATGACAATCGTGACCGACCGGAAAAAAATAGGAGATCGTTAAACGTTAGTAAAAACGGCACAAAATAGTTAGTTTATGTTATTTATAATACTTAAAAGTCAAAAACATATAATTTGTTACCCTCCCCCCTCCGTTACTTATGGGCACCCCTGCTTACCATCTATAGGACGCTTTTTAGTAAAATTTCAAAACGTGTATAGGTGAATTACTATTTATTTTTACTATTCTACTATATCTATTTTTAAGGCTTTCATGGTCAAACCTGTAGCTAATATTTATGTGTTTTATTTTTTAGATAACAGGATGCGCTCATATTGATGCTAAAGAACTAATCAATTCACATACCCCTGTTGGATATTATTTACATATTACTGCTATGTTTACCGAAATCTCTACTGGGGTTAAAATAAAAGAAACAGCCCGAAGTCCTAATATGGTGTTGAAGTCTAAAGCCATGTCACTAATTGATGTTCCTCAGAAATTTAAACCTGGTTTTCCAATAAAATTTAAGGTAGTTGATTTTGTTTTAAGATAAACTTTGTAGCGATTTGAATACTTAGTTGGGGGGTTGTTGAATATATGCTTTAAAGCCAGCGTTTACAATTTAAAAGAATCAGCACGAACAGAAATAACAAAGTTATCTTCTGCTAAATATGGTTGCTTGAATGAAAAATGTTCTGCTTTTGGGAATTCGAAGTGATATCTAAAGAAAGGTTTCAGTGATAATTAACATTTCAAAGCCTTGTTTGACAAATATTCAGAAGAAATATATCCACTTCCTATCGGCGGAAGAATAAGTCGTGAAAGACCGTTACAAAAGCTAATTAATGTTTTTTTAAATTATAGCCTAAACATTAAAGTAGAATAAATATTACTTATTTAAATATGTCTTTTAAGTGTTTTCGTTTGTATTTCCAACTTTAATCTCGTTTTATATACGAACCAGACAAAGACCATATTTTCACAGCAACAACAAAGAAAATGGGGGGAAACTCATTATGTCGATCACCCTTAAACGTGACATACGTAAAATATCCGCACCACGGTGTCCACGAGAAAATTTTTTTTCGTTTTTAGGTCCAGATTAAATACCTTGATGGGACACCTGTAACTGATGGAACAATACGAGTTGACGTGTCTGAACGTCAGCACAATGTTCGAACATCAAGTAAAATATTCCGCAGGTGGTATTCTGTGGCAAACGGTGTGATTGTTGTCCCCCTAGAGAACGTGTCGCCTTACGCAAAGGCACTCACCTTTACGGTAATGCTATATCCGAATCTAATGCAGCTATCAAATCTTGTAACATTTTAGTACAATTAATTAATCCTCACAAGGATTAATTTGCGTTTGAATTTGAGCAGTTGCATGCATGCAGAGTCCGTATAGTTGTGAAATCGATGCGGATGATATATATGATTTATAATAATTTTATTTTGTAAAATGGCGATTAACCGCGGGTAAAACTGCGTACATATGTTACTTCAAGAAGGATCTCGTCGAGAAAAATTTTGTAGGTTCACTTTATATAGGTTCAATTTATTCATGAACTCATTATATTTATATATTAATATATTTCGTAAATAAGATTTGGATATATGTGGTATTGCTGCAAATGTCCCTGTTTTAAGTTGGAATTAAAATTTATTACCTGTAGCCTTACTTTAGGCTATTTTTTAAACATTTAGGCCAACTACAACTCAGACCAATTGTTGAAAGTAAAAACTTCCAATTCTTGGTACTCTCCAAGTTTGTGTTTTTTGAAATTGGTCTTACCTGATCACGGCTTACCTGCGAAGGTAAATTTAATGGAATATTAACTATTTATATAGGCAAGCTAGGATTTGGGAATTTATTAGTCTAAAATTTGTTTCTTATTAAAATGGACGATCGTTATAATAATAATAATAATAATATTTCAAATTTATATTGCGCATATTCTGTAAAATATTCATATGCGCATAAGCACATAGTAGAGAACGTGTCGCCTTACGCATATAGTGTGCACGCGCTATTATTTCGGTTGATCAGTAGTGTATTTACAGCTTTTTATCAAACCGCTTACACTAAGTTTATATATATGTACTCCGCAATGCATGCTTTTCACCAATTTTTTTCTCAACTTTTATTAGTATTTTTTAGGATGATATAATGTTTTCTTTCAGGTCGGAAGCGAAGGATCTGTGAAAGTCTTTTACACTGTCCCTGATAACATGCGAAGAAATATTCCATTCTTTTACAAAGTATAGTTATTAAATATTAAATTATAAAACATTCACTTAAACGAGGTACGAACATTTTAACGTCGTACATAATGACTATTCGAAGAAAAGCTGTTAAGCCATGTATCACCATTAATATGATCACGACATGGTTATTTAAACTAATTTGGCACTGGATTGTTTAATGGGAGTATATTGATGTTAGGCAGAACTCGCTGTAACACACAATTCTTCGAATTAATCTTCCTCACACAATTCTTCAGATTATCAACTTATTTTTTTGCTAAACGCGTAACCAGACTCATTACATTATTCATCGTTTTAAAGATTTTGTGTAAAGGAAATCTGCTGTTATCTGGCGTTACTTGGAGAACACAGGATTGGCAAACTCTGAAAAATTCCTCGAATCGTAATCATAGACAATTTACGTATAACAGAAGAAGCATAGCTGGAAGATCAATGAATAAATTTGAGCTTTACTTCAATGTTACTCAGGAAATGGTTCCGAGTTGCAGAATCTTAGTATACTTTGTCAAGATGGATAAGGAGACTATCGGTGACAGTGTTGTTTATGACGTGGAAGATAAACTTGAGAATCAGGTACCTAAAAAATTCCGCTTTAGGCCAAACGTGTGAGCGCGTTTTAAAGCTTTGCACGAAATAAGAAATAAATATTGCCAATATACACAAAATATTTATCGACGTTTTGACCTCGGGTTATAAAGAGAATGACACAGAAAAATAAACCAAAAAGAACCGTTGTCAGGGAGACGCCGTATGATTGTGAACTATGAAAACAATAGCAAGCAATCTTGGAGGCGTATCCCAGACGAAAAAATACTAAAATTATTAACAAGAGTCATTCTGGTATAGTTAACAGACTCGCGCTTTTGATTAAACCTTGTTCATAGAGATTTCTACTTTCACCGAAAGCAAACGACATTTTCTTGCATGAGATGCAATAAATGATTGGGTTTTTTTGCTATTTGTTTATTTTAACCGCTTTTTCGCCCTCACAGAAGGCACGTGCTATTTTTTCTATCATACTAGGTAGCTCTCCTGACAAAATATACGTATAATATATAGTAAATATGCAGTAGCGTAGCCAGCCTGTCGATTTGTCCCGCTATCCTAATATTTTGGTGTTCACTGACTGTAAAAACAAAAGATTTCTAAAGACATGAATAATTATGATAACTCGAAATTTACATAGAGGGACAAAATCGTCAGGCTGGCTACGCCACTGTAAATATGTGCATAAGGATTGAGAGTTCTAAAATGTTTACCTGTTTTTAATAATTATTGTACCCTAATAGCATTATATCATCTAACTATCGTCCTTCTCAGAGCTCTAATCATGCCTACTCTCCAATAATAGAGAGGTAGATATATAACCGAGTGTGATTGCAAGGAGCAACCTAGTTTTAGCCATCACATATGAGCCCTGTCCGCCAGCGGTGCATGTCTCTGTTGCCTGTGATTTGATGGGCTCAAATATGAAATTCACGTACAATGAGTCTATAAATACCAATCAATGAAAGCAATATATTAAAATTGTTGTTAAGAATTACTGAAATTTAGGGATTGATCAGAGTTTGCTTGATATTAACTGCTGCCTTATTTTTAGTTGTATGTGAATTTCGTCGACGAAGAGAAAAAGCCCGGGGAAAAAACAACAATTGTTATGAAAGCCAAACCTGGCTCGCGTGTGGCTATTTCTGCCCTGGATAAAAGTGTTTTACTCTTGAAAGAATCAGATGAAATATCAAAAAAGGAGGTGATTAATACTGCTGAGTATTCATAATTATAACATCACCATAATTTATATAATTTAGACCATATATTATCTACTAACAAGCAGGATTTGTGTGGGAAATACTAAAGGGACAATTATATAAATTATTAAGACGGATGATACCAACGACATTGATGGATTCCTAATGCATCAGTGTCTGTCGTAAACGTCAGAAATATAGATGCATGTATAGCCTAATATATATGATAATAAACTAACCGTTTCCCTTGTCGATAAATCCATGATCAGGAGAGCACTCTATAAAATTAAAGGCTCTTAATTCCAACAAACGGAAAATTTTAAAGATATCTTAGCTTCACGAAATGGCAATTAAGTTTTAACACCGGAAATATGCTTCGAGAGTTTCGCTACGCACGAAAACAAGAAATGAAAAAAATTTGCATTGCTTGGAATGTTCTTCTGATGTGATTTATTCCTATTTAATATGCATGTGCGGCGAGTTTACTCAGAAGCGGAATTTTTCAATAAAAGTATATATAAGCTATTTTTACCAACTTTTTTTATCAACCTCCTATTTGCTCCTTTTTCGCTATTTATTTTGGTATTAAAAGCATGTCATTCAATAGTTAAAAGCCTGATCTTTCCGAATGCGAAAAAAATTCGTTACTAGAATGAGTAGCTCACGTACAATAGCGCGAAAAATTTGGATTACCTCTTTTTTAATACATCTTTTATAGACGTTATAACAGAGTTTTATATTGTTTATAAATTTACTTATTGGCTATCATTGCTTTAATTTGTATATTAGTATAGCAAAAATACAACATCGCAAAAAGCTTTGATGTTCGTGCCTTGTGACCTCACGCATCATTTGATTTCTTTGTAATTTTTCTCCTAATTTCGAATTTTTGTTTGCTTTATAGGCTATTAATTTTTTAAATCTACAAGAAGTCGGTCCAATGAACTCACGCCAGTACTTCACCTGTAGCCGGAATTTGAGAAAGCCTGCTAGAACAAATGACCAAGTCTCTCAAATATTTAATGTAAGTATGAATATTTTTAGCACAAAATTATATTTCAGAAAATGTATCATGCCACCATGTCTATACCTAATGGAAAGAATTAATCCATTGCGCAATTGTGGTTGATTTATCGCTAGATATTAATCTAATCGTTAAGTCTTTGCATATGTCTTTAAATTGTTTATGACATTTCCTTATATTCTGTTCTTAATTGTGATTGATTTTCGGTTGTTGTATCTCTAAGTTGTCTCTCTATAAGCGAAAAGGCCTCGACGGGATCGTATACACTATACGGTTAGGTGTGTTCTGTACTATTAATCAAACCATAAACGTGGCAATGAGCAAATATCGAAGCAATTTTACGGTCAAGTATGATATAAGCTGTTGTTTGTCTTGGTTATTGGGAACGTGGTGAATGGAACTTAATGCATGGACCGATTATGTTTAGGAACTGCACGCATTCGATTCTTTACATGCCTATATAATGTATTGTTAATTGTTTTTGTAAAGGAACTGCAAAAATTCGTTCCTTATTTTAGGAACTCTATTTTCGGAACAATTCAGTTGTTCTCCTATATAATAAAGAGCCATGAATGCGAACTTATATTTCGCTTTTGAGCAAAAGAACAACAGCAACCGTTTGTTCATTAATTTTCCGTACTCTATTATCGGAACTAATGCATGAATGGTTCCTTATGCGTTAATTAAGGAACGTTTCAATACATCATAAACTTAATTTGTGGTGGCCTTTCTATATAAACGTCTGCAAATGATTAAATATTACAGAAAGGACGCTTTTCATGTCAGTGACTCATTACGGTTTTGCATGGCAGTTCCTTCTTTACTTTTATTTTGAACGACCGGATAAGGAGGCGTGAATGATAATTTTGTTATTTCACTTTATACTATCTGCATTTCAATGCCTTGCGATTCTGTCAATATCAAATTCAATCAAAGGAACCGCATGTTCCGATTAATTAACGTTGCAAAACATTTCGGTTGAAAGAAAACAATATATTTATACACTTGTAGACTAATCATTTATAATTACATTGGTATTCTGCATTCTTGAAATTTGTGGAGAGGGCACTTGAAAATGCAAGTCCAGCGCATGTCAAACTTTTCCAGTCCTTTTCTCAGATAATTATCTTCCTCTTGCGTCAGTCGAATTACTCGTATCTGCACTTGCCTGTTTTATCTTTCGCACGAATTGGCGTTCCACTGACAGGGTTCTGCAAGGTATCATTGTTTTCATATGTTTTGACTTTTTCTTGACAAGGAACGTTGGACTCGCTGTATCTCAGTTGCTGCACGCACATGTCCATAACTTTTCCATTTTGATCGCGCAACTTTTCCATATGGGATCGTCCTTTTGGAGCGAAATTACGAGTTTGCAGCTTCCGATGATGAACTCTTGCTACGTTTGAGCTCTGTTTCTGGTCATGATACACGTCGTTGTGCTTGCACATCTAAGCTGCTCGCGCTTTCTGTTTCTATTATATGATCTGCCTATATCTTATCGGATGAAGGTATTTCCGTATTCCAGGGTTTCAATATCTAAGTCTTTCGTCCAGTGAGAACGCATCTGCATGTTTTGTCAAACATTGTCTTGCTCGCTTTATATATACTTCGGTGACGGAGAAGTTTTGAAGGACGGGCCCAGGTGAATGAAATATGCTATACCGTTCACGTAGCCAAGGCCGCCAGATTGTCCTATTTGCCAAACACTTTCTAAATGATCGTGAAAGTCTGTTCAAAATCTGGAAGAACATAAAAAAGTTCAACCGTTGACAACACCGATTATTCATCTTCGCCTGATCGCATCAGTACTTTACGAATTTGAATGCTCTGGCACCGATATTTCGGTTTGCTCCGCTTGTTTTCCACCGGCGGTCGTGCTTTGAAGCCAAACACAAAATGATCGCCCTAACTCAGAATCTGTAGCACAACATGGCATTGTTGCCTTGCTTGCCGTCGAACACGACTGCCTTATATCAGATGTTATTTCATGGCTTCCTCCAAGGATCGGCGTTTCAAAGTACGTGTGACGATGGGTGCTTTATTTTCACATGCTTTCGGCATTCTCTTTGATAGGAAAGAGCTTGATGATCACAATTTGGGGTTGTGACATGAGAGAATCCTTCTTTACCTCTTTCCAGGCGAAGTCTTTGGGGTTTTCGAAATGCCCCTGTGACACTTTTCCAGTCAATGTTTGTCTGCTGTTGTGCCATAGAACAGCGGGCGAGAAAAAGGCTGGCAACCCTTAAGCTTCTTATTATGTATATAATTATACGCACTACAGAAAATAGCTGTTTCAAGAAAATTATACTTATGTATGACGTGTCGAGAATTAGCCTCCGTTCAGTATCGTTTGTCCTCGACAAGTCTCAATTCACAAATTCGATTGGGTTTATGAAATATATTGATTAACAAATAAAATTAAAAGTTATACTAAATCTTCACCCAAATTCACGTTGCAGCTATGTCGAATTAATATCGCGTCTCTCGAGTCACAGACCGTTTCGCACACTATGACCCTCTATCACCAACTGACTCAATTTTGTGCAGATCCCTTATTTTACCCATATTGCTTCCCATTTCTGTGCAGTGCGTGTCATCACCTATTATTTCGTGCGCCCCGTTGTCGCTCAGTCCCGACACACTCCCCCCATATATCTTAGTGCTGTGATATATGTCTACAAAGGGTCTGAGCTAGTGCTACTGATTCAAGCTTAAATGCAATCTAATATTAGTGTCCTAATATGGATAAGTGTCACCGTTCATCTTCTTCTGCTTGATCCCGTAAGCGGATTGCTGCCGCTGCTGCTGCATCACGTTTCGGTCGGGGTTGGAAGGGAGGGGTGTCTGGGTTTAACGTGGTTGGAGGTGGTAAGTCACAGGAAAGTTCTATCGGGTAGAGTTGCTGTATTGCACGTTCAAGAATTCCATTTGGCGTCCTGATCTTTGCTCCCCGTACTACGTCATCACGCCCTCGAATCAGCTCTTCGACTACGCCCATCTTCCATAAATTTCTGTTCTTCTCCTCTCCTTCGATGATAACAGCATCACCACGGTTGGGATGATCTGCGTTTTTCCCATTATCTTGTCGGTGTCGATCTCTTAGCCCACGAACGTATTCTCTATACCACCGTCTCCACAACAAATCCTTGCATCTACGAAGAAACTTCGCTCTCTTCCGAAGGCTGTGGTCCTCAACGTGATAAGATTCCACTTCAGGTAAGATAACTGGATTTATCTGCAACATTCTTGCGGGGGTGAGAACAGTTTGTTCTACGTCGTCTTCAACGTATGTTAACGGTCGATTGTTCATTACAACTTCTATGTCTAGGATCACGTCTGATAATTCTTCAAAGGTTAGATTACCGTTCCCGATACTTTTATAAAAACATCGTTTAAAGAGCCCGATCAACCGCTCGAACTGTCCACCCCACCAGGGTGCGCGACTCAGGTTAAACCTCCAATGGATCTCCTTGTCCGTAAGGAAACCGTTTATGATCTCATTTCCAATTGCCTTTTTCAGCCAGTTTGCCGCAGCCTTGAACGTAGTGGCATTATCTGAGTATATGATTTGTGGTCTCCCCCTTCGAGCGATCAATCTTTTTAGGCTAGGCAGAAATTGGACAACCTCCAATGATTTCAACAGCTCCAAATGAACTGCTCTTGTGAGGCTGCACGCGTAAAGTACCAGATACGCTTTCTTTTCCGCTTTTCCTGCTGTTTTGTATTTGATTGGTCCAGCGAAGTCGACTCCTATCACTTGGAATGGGGTTTCTCCTTGCGTTCGCGTAACTGGTAGTCGTCCAGGCGGTGGTCTGTGATACGCACGAGCGCGGAATCGCACACATCCATGACATTTGCTTCGTACCTGCTTCACAAGGCGACGTAGTCTAGGTATCCAGTATCGCTCACGAACTTCAGCCATGGTCGCCGGTACTCCCCCGTGAAGAGTGATGATGTGCGCTTGTTCGACTAGTTTCTTTGAAAACTGCGAATTTGCAGGCAAGTATACCGGATACTCGCCTTCGATTCGCCCGCGACACTCTAGAATTCCGTTCTGGTTAGGTTGGAGGTTTAGCTCGATTTTCGTACTCTCGAATTCCGGTGCGTCCCTAGCTCCATCTTGAACTCGTTTAATCCACCACAACCGTGCGTCTTCGATCTCCTGCGTCTTTATCGGTCCCAGGGACTTCGCTTTCCTTTGGGTGTGTTGAATGAAGCGGTTAATCCAAGCACAAATTCGAAGGGTTTTCCGCAACGTATACCGCTCTAGTAGTTGGTCAAACACGTCCTCGTGTGCCGTTTGATTCATCGTGACCAAAACTCGCGTCGACGGTTTTTCCTCTTGCTTCGAATCCGAACTCGCCACAGGCACAACTTCCGGTGGCCACGTCTCCTGGTTGTTAAGCCACGTAGGACCGTGCTTCCATAACTCGTTTCCCACCACATCTCCTCCGCGGCTCCCTAGGTCAGCGGGATTCTCGTTCGTTGGGACGTGATGCCATCTGATCCGGTCGAGTTCTTTGACCTTTTTCACTCGGTTGGATACGAATTGCCGGTACTCGCCTTGTCCATTGATCCAATATAACGCGACTGTCGAGTCCAACCAACAGTGTATCTCGGTCACCTTCTCCATTCCGATCGCTCGCTCGACGTTCGTCACTAAGTTTGCGGTCATATGACCAGCGACAAGCTCTAAACGGGGAATCGTGAGGCTCTTCTTCGCAAGTCTGGACTTTGCACACACGATACCTTGGGTTGTTCCGCTCTCTTGCTCTGCGACTGCGTAGACGACCGCAGAAACTCCGTTCTTACTGGCATCCCCGAATCCGTGAAGGGTGATTGACTGTACTGGCTCTCTGTGAGGGGCTAAAGTTCGAGGGACCGTGTACTGGCCTGGCAGGTTTTCGTACCACTCTTTCCACCGTCTCTTCAAAGAACCGTTAAGTTCTTCATCCCAGGCAAGTTGCTCTTCACACATTTCACGGTACAGTAGTTTTGCTACTAGGGTAGTTGGGGAAACCAGGCCGAGTGGGTCGTACACACTTGCAACCTGCGACAGGGCCTCCCTTTTCGTAGATGCTGCGTCTCGTTCTTTGTTTACTACAACACTTAAACGGTCTTGAGCTTTGTTCCAACCCATACCGAGGATCTTTGTCTCAGTCCCCTTTGTGCCCAGCTGCTGTTTCGCGAAGGTAGTTTCCGGGTTGCCCACGTTGCCTTCATTGGCGCTCTGGTCGGTATCCTCGAGTTCAGAGGCGTTTGAGTGCCATTTATGCAGGTGGAAAGTGGCATCCTCAAAAATACTAACCGTCTTCGCTTTCTTCTCTTTGACCTCTTCAACATTACACCTCCCTCCATCACATCATCGACATACAGGCCGCCTTTTATCTCTTCCACCAGAGCCGGATATCTTTCTCCCAACTCTTTAGGTGTTCGTTCAGGACACCTCCAAGAAGGAAGGGAGAACAGGTCAGCCCAAACAGCGCCCTAGTAAACCGATAGACTGTGAGGTCGTCACTATCTGGTGCCTTCCAATGGAAGCGTAGGGAATCTCGTTGGTTTTCGCGTATCCGGACTTGCAGGAAGGCTTTCTCGAGATCAGCGGTCAGCACGATGGGGAGGAAACGTAGACGAACTAAAATATCCCACAGGTGGTTCTGGAGTGGTGGGCCAGGGTTCAAGCATTCGTTCAAGGATGGATCAGATGCCGATTCTTTGGCGGACGCGTCGTAAACGACCCGAAGTTTCGTCGTCTCTGCGGTCTCCTTTACGACGGGCTTGTGGGGAATGTAAAACTCTTTACCCTTTGCTGTGGCAGGTGCTGGTTCGACAATACCTTTCACGAGCTGATCTTGAATAATGTCGTTGTACTCTTTGTAAATTCCTCTTTTCTCGAGACGTTTCACCAGGTTGTTAAGTCTCCTTATGCTTCCTCTTTCGTTCGACGGAAGGTGTGGATGATGCGATTTCCACGGTAAGCTAGTCTCGTACCAGCCTTCTTTGTCGCGTGTGAGCTCGTCTTTAAAATCATCGTAAATCGCTTGAGAGCCTTCCTCGGTGGGATCTTCAAGACCGAGGACGTCTAACCGACACAATCGCTCGAAATCGTTTTGAGATGTTGTGGTCAGTAGCATCGTATTCTGGTCCAACTCGATTCCAGGACTCATGATCATCCAACCAAACCTTGTAAATTCCGCCACGGGATCACCGTCCTTTCCTACCAGGGGTTTGGTCCTTGTTTTTATCCGAGCATACTCGCCGTTTCCCAGCACGAGGTGAATGGGTAGCTCACTCTTTGTGTCGCGTTCGTCCATTTTGACCGAATTCAAATGTTTATATCGTCTCACGAGTTGGTCGTAATTGGGGTTACTAGTTGTCAGAAGCTCGCTCTTTTCAACTTTGTTCAAGCTCACGTTTATTTTGCACGAATCGTCCAAGGAACTAACTTCTACATCGAAAACTTCTATTCGCTTTGTTTGCGAAGTCATCAACATGTCTATTCGCTGGCTCTTTATTTCGCTGGGTTTAATGTTTAACGCGTTGACAAGTTTCGCGGACGCATAGGAACTGCCGGCGCCAGAATCAATAAGTGCGCGAGTCATTACACCATTAACTTTCACAACAACAACTGGAAATATCCCTTCCGCGCTTGCCCCATCTGTCATCACTTTCTTAGCCCCGGGTGATTGGTCCCTTCTTTTGTATGATCTTGACCAGACCTTTCGTCGCGTTCATGCTTGTACTGTTCGCAGATGGATGAGTGATGACGCTTGTTGCAATGCCCACAAGACGTCTTGCTGGCACAGTCCGAAGCTCGGTGAAATTTCGTAGCGCAGTTAAAGCACAAACCCTTTCTTGCTAAAATTTGCTTTCGGTCACTGGGATTCACGACATTTGTGCATGAAACCGCCTTATGGCCAAGATCGCCGCAATAAACACAGCCCAAAAGTTTTTGTTCATTTCCGCTCGCGCGAAACAACTTCTTACGGTAATCATCTTTGCGCGGAGGGTCGCTTTCGTTTACCGGATTGCGTTTTACCCACTGTCGCAATGCCTCAGCTAACTTCTCGAAATCCCATGTTTCCCATTCAGGATCGGTTCTAACTAAATCGCCCCTGATACCTGACAATTTATCTAATGTCATCGAGACATTTCCGTTAACCTGATCGAGTTTCCTCAAGGTCTGCAAGGCTCGCACGCAATAGGTCAAAGTCTCACTAAATTCGGCAATTCTACGGGGGTTACTGTTCGTAATATGAGGTAGATCGAGAATCTCCCTTATATAGCTTTTGACAATCTCGGATTCCTTGCCGTAATTGTCTTGGAGAATGGCTTTGGCTCTATTGTAACCTTCGGTTGAAAAGGGCAGGGACTCGACGCATGTTTTGACCTTTGGACCCAATAATTCTAACAAATACGTAAACTTGGTAATGGGGGCCACGGAACTCTTATCAATCCCTTCGGTAAATTGTCCCCAAAACCTAGGCCAGTCTTTAAATGACCCATTAAACTTCGTAATCACAAGTCTCGGTAACTTTGCGTTTCGACTTGGGCATTCCTGAGTTTCCGGTTTGGGTGGGGTCATTTCCCTTTGCATGCGTAGTTTCTGTTCATGCAACTTTAGTTCTGCTTCACGTTGCTGCTCTAGTCCTGCAGCCTTAGCGTTACGTTTCTCTTCAGCTAACCAATCGCTCAACTTTGAAATCTGTAAATCAGCTACTTCGAGTGTCGCCTCAACACTGTCGCTCCAATCGGAAATTTCGCTCATGCTTGTTTTTCTCGCGATTTTCTGTTCCTCAACTTTGCGCTTGCACTCGTTAGCCGCGGTGTTTACAGATTGCAGTGTTTCGATATGGCGTTTTATAGTTTCACGCTTACCTGTTGCCAGGATTTTATCTGACCTTCTCGTAACCAATTTCAGCTGGGATAATTTCGTCTCCAATTCGATGTCTTCCTTTGTCAATTCTGGAGGTATACTTTCTCCGGTTGGTTGAGCGGCCATCTCCGTAACTGTCTCTCCAGCAGTACTCTCTTTTTCTTCCCATCGTTGTTCAACGAGTTCGCAATCCCGTCTCGGAGGTGCCAGGTGTCGAGAATTAGCCTCCGTTCAGTATCGTTTGTCCTCGACAAGTCTCAATTCACACAAATTCGATTGGGTTTATGAAATATATTGATTAACAAATAAAATTAAAAGTTATACTAAATCTTCACCCAAGATTCACGTTGCAGCTATGTCGAATTAATATCGCGTCTCTCGAGTCACAGACCGTTTCGCACACTATGACCCTCTATCACCAACTGACTCAATTTTGTGCAGATCCCTTATTTTACCCATATTGCTTCCCATTTCTGTGCAGTGCGTGTCATCACCTATTATTTCGTGCGCCCCGTTGTCGCTCAGTCCCGACAGACGTCTGTGCGAAGACGAAACGTATCAATCTCTGTCCGAATTGATGAATTAATATCCATAGAGATTACTGTCTAAATCTTTGAGTATAGGTCGCTAAATTCCTTCGAATCGAATATGCGCGAAGAGCTAATTCTATTATGCAAGTTTCACCATTTCGATGTTACATGAAAACTTCATCGAATATTAGCTTTATAAATATATGCTGTGCGAACAATTCGTAAGCACAATTTTTTTGTCTTTTGCACCACATTTTACACATGCACGTATTTATTTCAGCATGAAAAATGGTTATGTCAAATATAATATGAAATGATTTCTATATAGAAAGCGGTTCAACTCTCACACATGCAGCTGGCCTAATCCAATCAATCAATCAATCAAACAAAAAATTTATTTAAAACACGGTAAAATCTCCAGTATAACAACTTATGAGAGGATTAACATTTGTGACCTTCCACGGGAAAACGTACGTTAACGATATTTCGTTGAAACGGCAAAACGAACGGATAACGAACGGGTAGTGAACGATCTGTAATAACGTTTCAACGAACCCAAAAAACGTTTTGACGAATTCAGCTAAAAATGTGAACGTTTAAAGTCGAGAATACGAACGGATAAATAAACGTTCAATCTGAAGCCGTTTGAACGATTTATGTTTATGAACGGTTTTAACGAATTAGTCTGAACGCCTGTTGCGCGTATGATTGACGCAAGATATTATTGACTAATTAAAAGAATAGGAAATATTTTCAAACACGTAACATGTGTTGGCGCAAGTATGCGTGTACATATAAATAGCTATACCTTCATTTGAATGTTTAACTAAATTTATTAGCTAAACTACCTAAATCACATTATTTTATACTTTATATACATATATACATTTGCATTTTGCATCAAAATTCGGGTTTATTAATCGTTAGAAAGCCTTCAGTTATTAGTACAAATTATCATCGTTACGTCAAATTAATCAATGCATCATCTGCAACTATACCATCAAAATATTCAGCGCGTGTTTATTTGCAACAACGTAACAGATTTTGTAAATCTCTCCACGGACAAACTATATGTATGGGTGGTTAAGGACATATAAACACATCATGCATGCATCCGTTTTATTAACACGGCTCTAAACCGAGAGTAAACGAAGATTGCCATAAATGGCCTGGCTTCGATAATAATATCATAGGCAATGTCATTGGTCACCGTCTAAGTTTGGTTGAGTTTCAGCTACTGGATACATATTTTATGTTAAACTAAACACAAGAGATTCCATTGTACACTATTGCTTATACTCTTTGACGCGCAAACGACTAAATTAATTATCGCAAGGATCAAGTTGTTTACAGATGATAACCAGACATTAATAACAGTTATACAGAATATCGCATACGCAAAGCTCGTTTGTATACGAACCAGCGTAGTAACGTGTGCTTGCATGCTGTCAAAACTTATTTGGTATAAATAGCCTACTACATTAAATATCCCAACCATTTATGCACGTGAAAATCCACATTTCAATTTCAGCAATGCATTGCGCGGTAATAAAATATTTAAAATATAAGCTTGGATATTTACCTAGTGCTCACAATATGTTCCGTGCGGCAATAGCCTCTAGCTGCGGTCAAGCTTGTCGCGGAATGTCGCCTATACACAGTACTGTCAGTAGCAACTAAGGGCATCATTACACCTTAAGAATATTTAAAAATTTGATAATAATCTATTTTATCCACTGCATGCACCATCGCCATATTTTCTTCGCAAAGCTAAAGCTGCAATGTCCCTATTTCTGCCGCCATATTTTTTCATGTAAGTGATATGTTTTGTGACCATACGACCACATATGCATGTGTTACTTGTGATATTAAATTAGCTAACTAAATTCCTGGTGGTCATATTCATCAGGAAATATTTTATTTTCCCCAAATATTCGACCATCTACATAGGTAACTGTGTAAATACCTATGCTACCTGCATGAGCCTAACAATAGTGACCTAAAGAAATAGAACGCGCGTAAATTAATGGGATAATTTTCGAAATCTTCATTTCAAACCACCGCGGCAATCCGCAATCCCGAAGGTCCGAATTCAGTTCCGCCCTGCAAAACAACTTAATACTCAACCCCGGCAGCAAGAAAAGATTGCACAGTATTTTCACTAAAGCATATAGCAATAGCACGCCCATATAGAAACCGGGTTTTTAAATCACAAAGAGTGCAAATAATTTTTTCTGCAAAGCATATAGCAATGCTGCCGCCCATATAGAAACGACAATGCCAAATGCATGCACAGGGGAGTTTATACTCACCATTTTAAGAAACAAACGATCCTCAACATCTTCGAGACATCTACTTGTGACACAATTTGTGCCTCCTGCTTACAGTAAAATTAACTAATCAAGATTATTTAAGACATGCATGAAAGCATTAATCCATTTTGTCTGGCGAAATCTTTTTATATCATATAATTATATATATTTCGAGGTAGCATCTACCCCTTTTTTATGAAAAATGTCAGCAAAGTTTGTAAACAATTGTTGTTTCAATGTAAGTAAATGCATCCTATAAATTGTAACCACCACGGCCCAAGCTAACAACTTTTCTAACCTCAGCCAAGCCATTTTCAAGGTCTGGCAACCTTTCATGTCATGTTTATTCGGAATGATTGGATGATCGTGGCCCAACTTGATTCCACCGGCCATGATAAGCAATCTAAAGAGGTATATTGCAGTGCGCATTTATATCCGAATACATTTTACTCGCGTTAACATATATATAAAATGCAATTGAGAACGTCTTGTTATATACAATTGCATGATCATCTATATGAAATCTTACTTCGAATGCGTGTCATATTTCGATATATATGCATGGTCAATAGAGAGCTACAGTTTAGCCAAGCAAATACACTCAAGGAAAAAAAACTTTAGTTTAAATCGAGAGAACCGTTATACGAATTCTGTTGATGATCATCAATAAGCCTGATTTCAATGCTTGGAGGAAAATAATTGCAAGCGCGCCTAATAAAGTGGCCAAGTCATGACTTTCCTTATATCATAGCTAATGTTTCATTTAGTGTTCATACCTGGTATTAACCTTTATATATGCTTGCGTTAAAACGCCTTGACTTCTCCATAGATGCTAATATCCAGCAAATATTTGGGACAGTGTTCGCGAAATTATTGGTAAAGATCTTTACCCGCGCGCTCATGCACGCATAAACAGTTGACAGGCGCCATTTCAAATTTGCTCATTTTGCCGCTCTAGCTGGCAGGCTTCAAGGTGCAATGACCATGCATAGTTGCAATTTAATATCCGGAATGTAATTTCTAATCAAGGGAGGCCAAATCAAAATTAGTGAAAATTTTCCTGTTGCCCAACAGCTGATATGTTGTCCAAGCAAGATAAATTCCAATGCTCCTTTTCTGATGAATTATATATAGCGAAATATATGTGGCAAAATATCTGAAAGGTCAAACTTAAATGTTTGTAAACGTTAGCTTGGCAACTTGCCCTTTGGGCTTGTGTCAGCCCAGTTGTGCGCAATGAAGGACTGCACGCACTTTAAAACATAGCGCAAAACTCAACCTCACAAAACACGGAATTTTTTTTGTAATAAAAAAAGTCACACAATGAACATCATTGATATAGGTTCATTACTCTCATACAGTCCTATCATTTATACGATTTGAGCCTTCTCCGCGTTCCACGTTTCCGATTCGAGGAGCAAGTCGAGAGAAATCAAATTACAACCAAAATATACATGGGGAGTGAATTGTGCTGAAATGTGCATATATCAATATATATGAAGTATTTTTTTGTGAATTAAGAGTCTAAATAAATATTTACAATGCATGAGTTATATTTATGCCATGTATAAGTTATATTTATGCAATTGCCACCGTTCAACATGCCAGCAACGATCGAGCCAGATGGCTTAGATCTGGGGAGACAAAGATACCTTTTTAAGGAAATAAGACAATTTTGTAAGCGGGGCACTGAGGATCTTGTTGCTCCGGCTCTAGTTTTAGACTAGATGCACGTACATATTTAAATTGCTATTATATTCATGCAGTGGCGTAACGAACAGAGCTGAGGATGGGGTCTTGAGGTATACTTGGTACTGCGGGGTCCCTTAATTCGCTGTTTGTCATAAATCACGTTTTGCTTATACTATGATGTTTCGTTATCTATCCTGGCCTCCAATATGAGGATCTCTTAGTTCTCGTCGTAACCCTACCGAACGCGCGTTAGGTCACTGTATTTATGTCTTCAAATATTACCTAGGGTATTTCAATTGTTGTATAATTTGTAGCTATGTCAGACTGCATTAAAGACAACGAATTTCAAGCTGAAAGGTCCGTCCTAGGATGCGGTCCTTAATTTTGAATAGATTTTAATCAGTAGCTGCTTCGTACGGAGGCCAGATAAGTTTATCAGATGTAAATAAATTAGCTATATATACACATGGTTTAAAAGTACGATATTAATATGTAACACGCAAAATCCCTCAATTCATTTTAGAATCTGGTTTTGTCTGTTTACATACATTTAGAGACTTCCGACAATTATGCAACTTAATTAGCACCTTGCCAAGGCATATATTATGGCTCGTAATGCTAATATATGGCTTGCGAGTTGTTTGGGTGCGCGGTGAAATTTGGCTTATGGAAGCTACAGAAGTATAGTAAAGCACAAATTCTAACATTTAGTGCATTACCGAAATTCAAAAAACGATAATTTTTTGAGAGAAAGCTTAAGACGTGAAATTTGACGCTAATGGAATAATTGCATGCACTGAATCTTAATAGCCTTCTGTCTGCATGACGCTAAGCATAAACCATAACATGAAGCGCACAAAATAGCATTCGATTAGGCTAGATTGATATAACCCCACTATTTCCTTTACAAGCCTTCTATACTAAGGAACTGAATACGTTTCTGGGAGTATTTCTGTGTAGCACATTCTGCGCTTCTTCTACAAAGTTGTAGCATTGCAAATGTTTAATCTAATATGTTGAACCAAATCCAATGCGATTGAACGAAATTCCGGCAAACGTTTCAACGAACGGTAAATCAAACGGTTGAACGCTTTCGGACCAATTTTCAAACGTTTTTTCCTAAGCGTTCGAACGGGCAATTTCGAACGATGAACGATCTCGAAAATCGTTTCAACGAACGCTTCAAGCGTTTGAACGGCAAACGAACGGATAACGAACGATATTTTCGAACGAACGAAATAGCGTTAACGTATGTTTTCCCGTGGAAGGTCACATTTAACAATACATGATTACATATAACTAATTACATAATACTACAAGTTAAAATTTCACTTTTTTACAAGATTACCGTGCGGGAGTTCAGATTAAGTATTATAGTATTCGTTCACAGCCCATGCAGCGAAACTGTGAAAATGATTGTAATTTTTGTATATTGTCGGGAAGGCTGTTCCACAACAATGCTCCACTATAGTGGAAGCTTCTTTTCCACAACGAATACGAACTTTTCCACATCGAATACCTCTCAAAGGCGACCGGTGATCAGCATCAACGCATCAATGTACGGATCTGGTTTCGTATCGAAATCCTTTTCCTTCTCTTGGCCGAATCGCGTCGTGCGGCGATTGCTAGTGTGGATCGTTGAGGCAAACCTAATTGTTGGAAAACGTTGTTGGAAACCTAATGAAAAAAAGTTTCCGAACATAAATAAAGAAAGAAGCGAACAAAACATGTAGATTTACAAATGTACGTGATGATCTCTCACCAACCTCCAATTGTGCTCGTACACTTTGGCCAGGTATACTTCATTGTTGAGCATCCAGCATCCATCCATGTATGTTTCCATCCGTTGTTTCCTTCTTCTTCTTCTCCTTCTTCTTCTCCTTCTTCTCCACCTTGTTCCTCTTCTTCTTTTTCATCCTTTTCATCAGTCTGTAGTTCGTTGTCGCGGCATGATTTCTCTTCCGCACGTCTCAGTTCTCCTTCTGATGACGAGAAAGTAGTCAGCGGCAAATTTCGGCGTAGTCGTCTTCCATTGTCGAGTTGGTGACGTTCTTATTCTCTGACAAAAGAACGATGAACAGCGCAGGAGGGATCTGACGCGCGAGTGATGCTACCCCTCTCATTTCTTGTAGGTCGCACTGATATTGTTTACAACGGTTTAGTCAAATGGCGATCTACTGTGGGTGAAAAATCTTCTTATACTATTCGAACTGTACCGTGCTTATTATACACCAATCATGGAATGTTGAACTACACGAGAGACTATCATGTGTGTAAACCAATTTCACTTGGTTTTAAATATATATATATATATTTTTATATTTCAATTTCAAAGTCCGTCAAGCTTACAATATAAAATATCATTTTATTTGTTTCATATTTTGTTTCGTCTACAAACATTTTGATCCGAGGAATGTATAAGAATACATATTCAAGAACAGCGCTCTCTATTTTACTACAGTAAAACGGTTTGTTTTAAATTTCGTACGTGTGATGTAGTAATCATTTATGAAGGATGCTTGGCCGTCTATATTTTCGTACCATCTCTCGTTCTCTGGCACATGATGGATGTGGTCGTTAATCTCATTTGCCACCCAAACAACATAGTCCATTGCGTTATTATGTATCCATTTTTCTACGCCTGGTGTTAATTGCGGCAAAGATTTGGTTTTGAAAACAACGATTGGACGCTCCACGTTTTCATTCTCCTCTCCGACGTTTAGGACAGCATTAGTGGTAATGTAGCATAGAGTGTTGTTTCATATACATCTTAGCTGCTTGTGCTTGACAGCTGTCACAAGCCACCCCCCCCCGCCCTTGTAGAATCGTCTTGGCAAGATCGGAGTCCATCATTTGCATCGACCAGTCATCGATAATGAAAAGTTCTGTCGACTCGTTTATCATCGACGTGGAGAGGTAATTTTTTTTTAATGGGTGCGCTAGGTTCCGACGACACAATTCTCTGCAGGACACACGCCCATGATGTTTTCCCTGAATCACTCGGTCCGCACGCGAACAAATTTCGTACCTTCTGCGGCAATCGTCGACCGACAACGCATTGATAAAACTTGTTCAGCAATGCTATTCTCAGTTTTAAGTCCGGAAACGAATTATCCATGGCACTCTTGAAGTACAGAGGCTGTGGTGGCGTTGTACGGTCATACCGAATGAACGCGCGAGGTGAGATCTTTCTGAAGGGCAAGTTGGGTACGCCGTCCGTAAAGCTGCCCGTTGATATGCAAAAGAAATGGCTTCTTCTCACCTCAATGTAATCATCATGGAATTCTATATGTGGGACGATTTCGCAAGAGGGATGAGATATAACAGGTGTATTATTCTGGCCATGTCTTTCAGAATTTTTTCTGAGAAGAGTAATGGGTTCACGTATGTTTCAACTTCCATCATCTTCACAAACCTAAGCATCGCGCTGTCTGGTTTACCATCAACGTATCCACGATGCAACGCGTAATCACAACCTTTCATCATGAGTCCAATGTAACGCAATGTGGTCGTTATGTCGCTTTATGCAGCTACCAGGCTTCGTTATACGAGATTTCTCGTTTCTATTGCCAAATCACATCCAAGTCCGTCAACGGTTAAGAGCGCGTGTGTCAACAACGACAAGCCAATACGGAGTTTGTGGGTAGGCTGGTGGTCGCTCGCTGTCATCTTCGTCTACATTCCCACATGCCGAACGACAAAAGCGATTGGACACATATTCATTAGATCCTTCCTAGGTTAGTGATCGTTATCTTTGACAACCTGAGCAATTTTCTTGCTTGTCACTTCTTCATTCGTAATAGCAGCGCCATTGCGCCTTTAATTTCAGTGAATGACGGTTTCATCTTGTCCTCGTGCAGCGTTGCAAATAGTATTTGCTTCGGGCACTTTGCTGTTTCTCGATATACCATGAAAGACGCGACGCCCGGGTCTGTTTCATAGTATGATAGTATGTTGAGGTGATTGAAAGAATATTGATGCTTGTTAATTTAACCGTACAGTACTTAGCCACTTTAAAACGTTGACACGTAGGGAGTTTTGTAGCCGTTTATACTGTCCAGCTGCTTCCTAGGTAGTCCGGCAAACATCACTAGCAGTCTTATCTACACTGTTAATTTGAAGGTGTTAATTTAGCACCAAAAAAGGTGTTGAATGAATATGGCAAAAATAACACCTGTCGAGGTGCTATTTTAACACCATGACCTGGGTGCTAAATTAACTCCAATCCCTGGTGCTAAATTAACGCCCATTCTGGTGTCAGAATAACACCTTTGGGTGTTTAAATAGCACTACATTTGGTGTTAAAGCAGCACCTTTTTACCTACTGCAATTTAATGTGCAGTTCTAACATCAGTAATCATATCTAAATCAAAATTAACGACACTTATACAAGGAAACTAAAAATCAATATATTTGGTCACAGTTGCATATTTACAATTGCTCCTGTAGGACTATTAACAAAAAACAACCAGACAATTATTTACAATTTTCGACAATCAATGTCAAGTTCTTATAATGCAACATTACAATTTTCGACAAGTAATGTCAAGTTCGTATAAATTTATCCACAAAAACTCACTTCCCAGCATGTTCTTCCATGGCCATTTTTTATTATTTGTATGTCCTCATCTGTATATGGAGTCATCAACCCTAAGATAAATTTATCAATAATCATTAGTATTATTAGCAAGTCAAATCAGCCCACAAGGTTTCTTAGCATAAAAAGGAGAGATTCTCCTTCAGTTAGACCTAAAGCAACCACAAGCTGTGCTCTGAATGTCTGTTTTGAAAAACAAATTGTTTATCAAATATCAATAGCAGAAAATCTAGTTAGGTTACCAAAACTATAATAGGCACACTAAGCATTGGATAAAGACAGTCTAAATGCAGATTTTGGGGCAATAAACTACAAGTGACATTGTAATTTTGTCCTTGGGAAAATTATAGTATATTAATTGCATGATTTACCTGATTCTCTGTGCAGCTAATCTTGTTTCTTGTTTCTATCCTGTTCGAAAGAACCAATACATACTTCTTGGCCCAATTTTTGGCATTCCTGATTGAAATTTGCCAGCTATACCATGGACCAATTTGTTCTTGCACATTTCACTTCCACTTTACCTGCAAAAAAAAAAAGAATGTGTTCAGTTGCAAACCTTACTTGCAAAAGAAAATGATTTTACTAAATTATGGAAACATACTTTGTTATTTGACTAAAATATAAATGTGAATTTGAAAAATGACAGGCTAAATGGGACTCTCAGGTAACCTGTAGGAGATTATATTTCTTACAGTAATAATTTTATCAAAAGACATACACAGGCATTGATTTTAAACAAATAACTTGCTCTCTAACATCAAATTTATCAAAATAGAGCAAGGATTATCGTTAATGTATGAAAATAGAGCACGGACAATCGTTGATATAGGATAAAATATCGCTAAATTATGTCAATAATATAAGAGACAAGCGAAGACGCATAAAATTACGGTAAAGTAAATATGAATAGTTGTGCGAAAACGCACGGGAATTCTTTGTTCCAAAATCATCTCATTCAAAAATACAAATTTATTTTCCAATAACTTAAAAACAAACAAACATGCTCTTTCCCGGCCGATCCGCCATTTGGTGTTATTTTGACACCCCATATTTAACTCCCTATATGGCGTTATTTTAACACTTTCCGTCGGCAAAAGAGGTGTCATTTTGGCACCTAACAATGGTGCTGGTAATATGGTGTCATATTGACACTTTTAGCGTTATCCCAGATTTGGTGGTGTTAAATTAGCACCGAAGTTGGTGCCAAAATAGCACTTTCTATTTAACACCACCGCATGGTGTTGATTTGGCACCTACGGTGGTGCTATTTTAACACTTCAAAATTAACAGTGTAGTTCACGCAAGACAAAGCGTTTTCCTTTGTAGATTGTAGAACTTATAGTTAGCGTTATTTGCATATGCGGTAAGGTAATTATGCATAAGGAACGCAATTTTCGACTTCGGTTAATGGTATATAGGCCTGTAAACATTTATTATATGTATATATATGTAAAAAACATTTAATTTCAGAATGCTGGTGTCAATTTTGTTTCAAATTTGAGGATTTTTACTCGGCCTTGCATTCGTCCTCGCCCCCGACCAATGCCACGTCGAATTAGATTTTGGCGACGATATTTTTATGAAGGAAGAACAAAGCATAACTGGAGGAGTACATCTCGCCGGAGAAATGCATTTTTGCCTCATCATGATGGTGGTAAGATAGAGAAAAATTATTGAATAAATCCCACCAGGCTGCGGACCATAACATTACTATATAATTGTTCCAATAATAAGCAGTAATGTATTGTAAAATAATTCTTATTGTTCGAAAAGACTGTAGGTGCAAGCATGTATAGTCACAATTAAGCAAAAATTTGCTCATATAGTGCATGCCATCACATACAGCTTGAGGAAATATAATACATTGCTACTATACTTTTTCATCTTACCAAAATATATTGAGAATAGCTATAAAAAAGGAAAATGTTTGAAGAATAAAATAATAATTATTATATAGGATCATAGTCGATTTTAATTTGCTCCTATGCCCTTGCCCTTATTAAAAAATTCTTGTCTGTATCCCAGCTCTCAAATCCAAAAAATATTTCGCAACGTACAGTAGTGAGAAAGAATGAATAGAACTTAGTTAATTAATAATAAAATAACGATTTTTACAAAAAATATCTTATAGGCTTATGAAACTTATGTCGGCTGCCAGCAGTTCCAGCCGCCCCGCTCCATCGGTTCCAAGAAAGGTTCAATGGAAGTCAAAAAAAAAATTCACTTCCCCTAAAAAGAAGGAAAAAAAACCTGCAAAGAAGTTCTCAGTAGCAGTTCGTAAATATTTTCCGGAGACATGGTTATGGACAGACATCAAACTAAAGTAAATATTGTTATGTTATAAATACATGCATGCAAAAACCCCACGTCAATTTAATTTGCATTAAAATTTAAAAAACAATTCACAAGACTGGTTCAAAATTCCATTCTAATTGAATTGTTTTTACTCATATTCATATTCGTCCACCGTACATTAGATAGAATTTGGATAACTTTAAATTCCGCTATGTTCTGTTAAACCCGTGTGTAATTTCTGTAATATAGTGTTCGCACAAAATTATTACTCTCGCCGGCGTAGGGATTAACGCAGGCGGTAATTTTTCCCTGTAGCGACACTTCCGGTATACATGCGATGGAAGTGAAAGTTCCTGATGCCATCACCAGTTGGGTTGCAAACGGATTTGCGATGTCATCTTTGTACGGTATGGGGATCTCAAATCAAGCAACGTTGAAAGCATTCAAACCTTTCTTTGCTCACATCACGATGCCATATTCCGTAATCCGTGGGGAAGAAATACCCATCACAGTGACAGTTATAAACTACATGTCATCCTGTGTTCCAGTAAGTGTTTTGATTAATAATCATGAAATAATATATCGTTCGAACAAATCTATCAACATATCCACCATGTCCGTCCGTCTGTCCGTCCGTCTGTCCGTCCGTCTGTCTCTCTGCCTGCCTGCCTTGAAATTGAATTTTTTTTAATTAAATAAAAACTTCCATGTTTTCAGATTAAATTAGAATTAATTCGCAAAGCCAGTGATTTTAAAGTTACATCAATTCACATCAGCAAGATGTGCGTGTGTAGTGATGAGGGAAAGTCTACGAAATTCAATGTTATTCCCACTAAACTTGGTCATATACCAATTACGGTTAAAGCCACGACTTCGCAAGCAAAGCTTTGCCCTAAGTTCACTCTCTACGCAGTTGACGCTGTCACAAGAACATTGCTGGTTGAGGTAAACATCAATTTAGCCCGACGATTCATGTTTTTTTCTTATTTACGAAAATTTCTCGCGGTTATTGCAAGAAATTTCCTTTTCTAGCCAGAGGGAATAAAGCAGCAATACACCAGAGGAACATTCTTTTGCGCTTCTTTAAATGGTAAACCAAATATTGAGGGAAGTTTGGTAACAAACTAAGCTCGTCATTAAATGCGATTATTTTATGCTAATCTCGTTCCGCAACCCGCGATCCTCTAGCGAGAAAAAGTAAGACAATGGATATAATATGTAAGGAAATATACTGGAGATAAGTACCAGGAACTCTGGCTTTCGGTATGGGTTATCTCAGAACCTCTGCTTTCTCGCTAAAAGGATCGCGGGCTCAGGGAATGAGATTGCGTAAATGCATGACAAACATTTTTTCAAGGTTATTGAAATCTATAAAGGGAACCTCGGGAGCCGGGGGTTTAAGTATGAATGTATTTCTAGTAATGGACGACTTGCGCTTTAGACTAACTTTTGATCGCAGTAATTAGAGGAAAAAATTCAGAAAGATCTTACTTTTATTAGTAAAACTGCTAAGTTTGGCTGCGAAATTTTGTAAGATACGGAAAATATAGCCATGCGAAGCTGGCAAATTTTGTATACCTTTGTGTATTACGTGCGGAAATGTGTAACTAAATTAATTAGTTACAAACTTTCGATCGTAATACAAAAGTATACAAAAATCGAGACTTCGCATGGGTATATTTTCCGTATTTCACAACAATCGCAGTTAAACTTTGCAGTTTTACTTATTTTAGTAAGCTCTTTCAGAATATGTCCTTTTTATTGCCGAGGCAAGAAAATTAGTCTAAAGCGCAAGTCGTCCATTAAAAAAATAAATTACAATATGTAACTTCTCCTTTACCAGAAAAATATGCTGAAACGATTGACCTACCGCTACCAACCAACATCATTTCAGGATCTGTGCTACCAAAAATATCGCTTATTGGTAAGTCATTAAATTAAACAGCCTTCATTTTTAAAGCTTCATGTATATATCGCCTGTTTCCGCCTGCTATTAGCTTTCAATTTTAACCAAAGCTTTACCATGCACTAGTTAAGTATAAATACCTTGCATTAAAATCAATAAAGTTGCATTCTATTTTAAGCATTGCTTGTACATTTTTTTTTCAACGAGCATTCTTATAGATTTCATTTCTTAGGTAGCTAAAATTTTATTAATTATAACAGAGTGTAGTAGGTGTAATTTTGTCAAAAGCTAAGAAAAAAAAAAAACACCGTAGCCTAATATTTCCCCGATCTCGCCAATATCAGATTAGAAAAGATGCACGATGACAAAATGAGTAGGGCCGGGGTGAGTATAAGAAAAATGTGAAACAATTGAAAAAAATTCAAGTGTAGCATACATCACAGCGCTCTTTTTTAAAAAAAAACGCCCATATTTTTTGCTATGAAAATAGTTGAATTTACCGAAAGACGCGAAAGGTTCAGTTGTTCGATTTTTTTAGAGAAGAAAGCATATTTGTAAACGCTAAGTTTAAGTGACATTAGCCTTTAATGAATCTGGTAAACTATGTACATATACTTAAGTTATGATATATATATATATATATATATATATATATATATATATATATATATATATATATATATATATATATATATATATATATATATATATATATATATATAGTCTTATAGGTTTTTTGCATGCAGTAAACGTCTGAACCTTTTTACGCCATCCGATCTAATGTATAGACACAATTGTATGAAAAGGGTTGCAACCAGGAAAATTTTATGGTTGCTAATTTTGAATTCGTTTTGATTGAAGTTTTTCTACAGGTGATATGATGGGACCTGCCCTAACAAATCTTGACGGACTATTAGCAATGCCGTATGGTTGCGGAGAACAGAACATGGCTAAATTTGCTCCCAATATTTACATCATGGATTATCTCACGAACACAAATCAAATTACAAAGAAAATAAAAGACGATGCAGTTTATTATATATCCTCTGGTATTCGAGAAATATTGAGCTAGTTTAATCTTATATAATTATATATACGAATTCTGAAATTCCTGAGCTTCCTACCTAGGCGTTACGGTAAAACCAATTTTCCCTACACCTCATCATTTTTATCAACATATTTCTACTGACAACGCTATTCTTTTCCCCGGAGGTTATCAAAGACAGTTAACGTACAAAAGGAAAAGTGGTTCGTACAGTGCCTTTGGAGACTCCGACAGTAAAGGAAGCATGATGTAAGTGATCAGTGATTAATCTTCCAACCCCTATAATTTCATTAAACAAATTACTCAAAAGAGAAAGAAGGAAACTTTCTTGACGCGATATTTATAGATAATTATAATATAAGTATGATATAACGAGCAATTTGATTGGCTACCGCGCGTGCATTGTGAGGCCATAATGCACGTTTCTGGCTTTTGAAGTTTTTGTTGCTAAACAACATCTTAAATAACATGTAAGGAGAATTTCATTATTGATCAAATAAATTAAATTTGTTGTTGCCCTGTAATTTCTTCTTATATTATAAAAGAATTAAAAAAGCTCGTCGCGTGCCTTTATGGTGTAATAATGGACTCGGAGAAATGTTGGAAGAATACTCGAGAAGCTTGTAAAACACTCGGCTACGCCTCGTGTTTTACAAGCTTCTCTCGTATTCTCCCAACATTCCCCCATCGTTCATTATTACACCATAAAGGCACGCTCGTTTTTTAATTCTTAAATAAAAATATACTTGCATGAATTGTTTTAAAAGAATGTTCTAATCTTGGAAGTTAAAATAATAAACTCAAATTTCAAATCCAAAAAAGGACTATAATGGCCTAGTTGGTCCTACGTTTTAAGGTTAATGGCAGCATGAAGAGCGTTTCAAGTGCATGTGCGAAACTGTTGAAATTAGTTATTGGCAAAAATTGTTATCACATATAGATAATATTAAATTCAGTTTTTTTTTCTAAAAACAACGTTGCTGTTCAGGTCATATATTGCCTCTGATTTTTGCCTTTCAGATGAAAATGATTCCAATCACATAATTTAAAACCAACTTTTCACATTCAAATATTGCAATGGGGAGATCGACCTACAACGCAATTTGTTGTTGCCTTTATTTTCGTTTATCTTTGTTGGGTTAAGTCCCGGTATCAAAATATCTATTAAGTTAATATGTATCCATAAAGTCAATAGTTTCATGGTTATTGTGCCTCTCTTATAAAATAAAATTTCTATTGTTCGATTTTTAATTCTAGAACATTGGAATCCTATATAATTTATGTTCATCCTTCGAATTCACAATAATTAAGAAAAGCGAACAATAGAAATTCTATAGATATTTCATTTTAAAAATGTAAATAACATTTACCCGTACCTCGAGGGGCAGATATATATATTATTATCTTATTTAAATCGATTAACTTTTTCTTAATACAGCATTTTTATATGATTTACCATGCATTAATCTTTGTAATTGTTTTTTTTTAGGTTAACAGCTTTTGTTGTTCGCTCATTTGCGAGAGCCCGGAGATATGTATTTGTTGACAAAGATCAAATCAAACATAGTGTCGAGTGGTTTCGAAGAAAGCAATCACGTTCAGGTTGTTTTCCAGAGTATGGTCAAGTGTTTGATAGATCGCTTCAAGTAAGTTCGTGCAATTTGATGCGTATAAATTATATATTTTATGCGAATGGAAGCTAATTTGAATTTATTGCTATTGTGAAAAGCGCGAACAACACATCTGCGACCATTTATATATACGATAAATGAAAAAATGTGCGATTATCGTGTCGTTTTAAAATCCTTTTTTTACATATCAAAATAAATTATGTTGCCCTAACTCGTGCGTATCATTCTCAATTAAAACTCGAAAAAAATACGTTTCTCATTTTAAATAAGCATTGTATTTTTTCGATCTCTTTAATGCTTAAGATAGTATTCTAGTATTATGGACGTTTTTATATTTTCTTTTGGAAGGGTGGATTGAACAGCGAACTTACTATAACGGCCTACGTCGCCATAGCTTTACTGGAGGCAGGTTTTGATGAGAAGGTAATAGCTTATTTACTGCATTTTTTGACCTACTGATGTATGAGGCTCTTAAGGTCTATACCGACGGTTTATTTGTAACAGCCATTAAGGTTATTGACTATAGTCAATATATATGTTTGAGCTTTTTCAGCATGTCACACAGCACGCCAGAACTTATATGTTAATTTTGTTTCCTTAAAATTCAAAACATTTCCGTGCATTTTTGCGAAATGTCCCCAGTATAGCCGACTGGAAATACTTGGCGAAATAGCTTACATTATTTTAAACGTTAATGAGGTTCCGCACATTTTCAACACTCTAAATAATTTATACCAAATTTGTGCCAAATTAAAATTTTACACTTTAATTTATATAATTATGCTTTATTGACAAAAACTCTTTCAAATCTATGTGATATGCAATTTTTATATTTTTCAATCAACGTTATTTTTGCTCTAAGCCTCTATTAAAGAAATCCTTGATTTGAGAATTTTTTGTCGAAATTTAAAACATTTTTAAGTAGAAAGCATGCTAATGCGAATCTTTGAAGAAGAAAAAAGAATTCTCAAAGCCCGTTTGTGATTTAATCATAAATATATATTTTATATATTCTGCGGTCATTCAACACACCTCTGTTGCCTTGGCAAGGTTTGCTAGGCAGAACACTCAATATATGTAAACGAAAGGAATTTTAAATTTTAGGATTGTATAATAAGGAGTTAGACGTATAGTTTTCTTGCATATGCATTTAAAAAACCCACGAAATATCAGGGAGCCGCATTATTGTTTATTTACAATAAAAATTTAGTTTCTGCCATTTAAAAGAAGTCTTAAAACTATATATGATTCACGCCGGAACATAATATTCGAGGACCGCTTTACACCACTATGTTTTTTAAGGCGTATGTAGCGGCGTGACACAGAAAATGCCAGCTCGTGTAAATTTGCATGATGTAAACACTGTATGATGCTTATTTTGCTTAGACATCTATGGTTTCCAGAGCTCTTAATTGTATATCACGAAATCTGGATACAATTCAAGATTCCTACACCACTTCATTAGTATCGTACCTGATGGTGCTGGCAGATCATCCGAAAGCAGCAATAATGATAAGTCGTTTGAAAACCAGGGCGATAAGAGAGGAAGGTGAAAAAGATTTATGTGAACAATTTCATTTCCATATGTATTTCATTTGCTTATATTCTTAATTATTTTCTGAATTCTTCGTGATTGCAATCGTATAATCGATGGATAAACAATTTTTTGTGTAACATCCAACTCGCAAAGTTCGTTTGTGCTATTTTTATTGTGCACTCGTTGTCACTCGTTCGGTTTGCGAACCTTCACAACTCGTGCATGAAAATCGTACGCACTTGCCAACATGAATTAATCTCTATTAATTTATTGCTGAATTATTACATTTATTTAAATCTTGTACAATTATACAATTATCATGGTTATAGCAATTAATATTTTTTATTAGACGAACAACTTTACTGGTCATCAGGCAACGTAAATCAAGCACGGTTTGATTATTACCACCAAACATATGCCGCTGATGTAGAAATGACCAGCTATGCTTTATTGGCCTACATCAAGCGCAATGAGCCTCATAACGAATTAAAAAAGATTGTGAAATGGTTATCAAAACAACGAAATTACTACGGAGGCTTTTCTTCCACACAAGTATGCAAAAAAGTGTCCTTTGTTTTACTTCGTCTTAAATATTTTGAACGCAATTGAATGAGAATAATTTTAGGCGAAACACCTGGAAAAAAGTTCGCTGTATTTTGTGGCATAATTATGATATTTAACATTCCTCTTTACGTCCAAATAATTTAGGACACCTGTGTAGCGTTACAAGCTCTTTCTGAAGTCGCTGCAAGATTTTATTCCAAGAGTGATCTTTCGATCTTGAATGTATCTGCGAATATAAAAGATGGTTTTGACCATAATTTCTCAGTTACTGACAACAACAAATTGATACTACAACGCGTAGAGATTCCAAGTAATTTCTTGCCAAATACTTTGGGTATAAATGCATCTGGTTCAGGATGTGCTTTATTACAGGTAAATAACGATTTTTTATTGTTCATATAGGAAGTACCTATCTCACATCTACATATACATTTAGCTAATAGCTAAATATATCAAATATTATCGACTTGTACCAGTGATTGAAAATTCTTTTTAACGGCAGACGCCTAGCTAGGGCTTAATTTATAAATTATTTAATCATCGCTAAGCCGGTGCAGAGCACAATGCCAATGCACTAATTCCGTACGGAGATTAGAAATTACACCTGGGTATTGTGGCAGATCATATAGCGGAATTCAAAGTTGTAAAAATTCTATGTCATGGACGTTGGATGGTTTTCTTAATTATGCGCATGCGCTAAATTTAAAAGAGTTTCAACCGTTAATCACCAACTTTCTGTTAGGCCGAGTTAGAAATTCGTATTTCAATGATAACATAAGCAATTTAACAGCAAATTCGCACTCTTTTAATTTCTATAAAGCTGATTTTAAAAATTTCACCAAATAAAATGGAAAACGGATCCAATAAAAATCGCCAAGAAACATTTATCAGGAACAAAAAGGTTTGCTCCTGAAGATTAAAAGCGAAAAAAGAACGATTTATACTCTTTTGAAATGTTTTAAATCGGTACGTGATATAGCATAGTTTTTTATAATATTACGTGCTTGTTGTATAAAGAAAGATGCAGTTAACGTTTATTTATATATAATAGCTTGATACGTCATTTTCCAAAGTCGTACACCATCGCTTTAAAGTGCCTATATCACTTGAGGGATCTTTACGGATTTGAATAAGGTTTGAAAAACTTGTTTATAAGTTCTACAACTTTTTTCATATAATTAAATAGTTTCGAAAATACGTCGGTTTGGGGGACACGTCAGTTTGGGGGACTGGGACTCAGGAATGATTTGCAAACACGCCGTCTTTTATAATGTAGACATGAAGAGTTTCACTGGCAACATAGTTTGCGTTTTTCAAGAAAAAAATGCAAGAACGGTGCGTTGTGTATGGCTGCAGAAACTGGGCGAGTTTTTCTCAACATACTTTACGTTATTGAAGATCGAAGTAAAATTACAATTGATATATATTATGTTGACAGAACTTGGTTCCTGAGTCCCAGGCCCCCGAGCACGACAGAAATTTAGGCAAATCGTCATGTTTAGATGTAAATATTTCCGAAACTATTTAACTATATCAAAAAGGGATGTAGAACTTATAAACTAATTTTTCAAGCTCTATTTAAATCCGTAAAGATCCCACATGTGGTATAGGCACTTTAATGTAACTCGTGGTTTCAAAATCAAACAGTCACCGGCATAATATTTGAAGCGGAGATTTGATGTTTTTCTGAAACCACAAAATTATTGTTGAAATTTCAACAGTTACCTAAATCGCTTTCAAGGTTATGACTATCTTTTACAAAATGATAAAAATATTGGCTTTGGACGCTTTACTATAGAGTCATTCTAGTTATCGTTAATCTAGGCACAGGAGATTATGTTTTCCTGGTTGAAAATGGCAACGGGTGCTGCATGCATGTATCTCTAGTTAATTCGAGAAATTTTGGCTCGACATGGGAAATCCGTTTTCTAGTTAGACTATACTTTTGAATGTTGTCGTTTGTGTTTATGTCCCCTTAGTTTATAGTGATTTTTATCTCAATTTTCATTCCGACAATGCATTCTACGCCTAAAACGCCTTTAAACTCAAATAGTTAACTTTTTACTTAATTCCCATTTAGGTTTCTGTGAAATACAATATTCCCGTCTTTGAATTGCCGCCAGCCTTCAATGTGAACGTTTCCGTGCATCCACGCGGAGCAAAAGATGAGGAAGAAGAAACTCCTTCATGTCAACCTTTGCAATTAAGAATACAAGCAAGGTGTGTGTATTAAACTCTCTATTCTATCACCTATCTCTGTAGTTTTTTTGGAAAATGATAGCTCATAAAGTTCGTACAGCTATATATAAAACATACCAGAAAACTTCTCAACTTAATGAACCGAAGCTCATTTACGCACAAACTCGATTTATTGGTTTAGATGGCTCAAAAACGATGTTTCAAATATGGCTATAGTTGACGTTAAGCTCGTGTCGGGATTCACCGTGAACGAAAAATCTCTAGAACTGGTAAAAATTCTCATATAAAAATTGGATTGGATTTTTAATATTACCACACTCTCAATTAGTGTAATAGTATGTGTTATAGTGAAAAGACGTGTTACGTGTTGCGGGCCGCGGAGGATCGTTAAGTGGGTAGTGGGCAACGATATTTACTGCTTGCCAACATGAATATATGAAGTCCAATTAACGAAATTACGCTACAAAACAAGATTCCAACTACTTGTCTCAATATACAATCGACATTATATAATTTTAACAGAGGAAATAAACGATGAGTGTCCACCATTGAACTCAAAAGAACTGGAAGGCTACCTCCTGATTAAAATAGCCAAAATTATTGAAGCCAAATTTTACCTCCAGACACGCGTGTTTTACCTCCAGACACGCGTGTACATGTTGCGAGACATTCTCGCGAGGGCCTTTTCAGGAGTGAACATAAGAAAAACATGAACTGTTTAGCGGCGAAGTTACATTCGTTCGGATTTGTCCTTTATTTTAACGATTTAGGCTATAATTTTGTAATCAATGCTGATTAAAGCATACCTGGAACCGCGGCGTGGTGAAATTATAAGGAAAATGTAAACAGTTTGTTCGAAAACGATCACTACTTCAAAAAGGTTTGCAGGCAACAAAACAAAATATATATTTTGTAGTTATGTGCTCATAAAACATAAAAAAAAGAAAATTTAGCTGTAGTTTGTTGTTGAATAAATATTGTTAGAATGTTTTTTCACAAAAAAGTTTCGAGGGATTAAATTAATAAACAATGAAATTAAATAAGTGAATTCACACAAACACTTTTGAATTTTCCCGGCTTCACTCCTCGTTCATCGTTTTTCATAAGAAAGGGCAATTTAATTGCGAGTTTGATACAGAAAGTTTAGAATACTTTACTCTGTAGTTTTCACGGATGCTTTTATCGTAAAAATACTGTGCAAAACGCACTTTATGTTCTCTAAAAGATGTTTTTAGTGCTTGCATGTTAAAGTATTATTTTTGAAGTTTCAAAAAACCGCGTGTTTAGTTGCGTGAAAAGTTTGGGCATGACCCCAAAATTTGGCTTCAAATCTCCGGCCGGAGGTAGCCTTCCAGTTCTTTTGAGTTCAATCGTGTCCACAATTGGCCTGCATAACAAATAACGATGATAAAGAATGTTAGATTAGTCATTTAAATTATGTTTCTCTTTCGCTCTCAGCTTGAGAACATCAATCATCGGAAATATTTCACGCGATTGTTACTTTTATTTTCTTTGGTTTAGTGAATAGAATAATATATAAATATTTAATTCTCGTTTTAGAATAAGTTAAATGCCCTTTGCTCAACATTCAGTTTTCGACCCAATTTATGAAAAATCGTGGTCGACCATCGAATCGACCGTCGAGTTGATTCATTGGTGGAAAAGCTACTATAGCCACTTTTTTAATCAAATTTTGTCGGTCTGCAAAATGTTTCCACATGGAAAATTTTTTAGTGCACTCAGTCAGCCAAATTAAAACCAAATTATTTGCTAGTGAATCCAGCAAAAACTAACAAAAAAGAAGCGCGAAAATCAAAATTTATCCCCAATTCCTATGGAAACCTTGTTCTTATAGCTAATTACTGTAGCTATGAAACATGAAAAAAACAGTTCAGAAAAATAGAGTTTGGAAATTTCTTAGTTAGAAAAATGGATTCAAACTCAGGGCAGAAGCTTGTCATTTTTTTATTCCAACAAGTAAAAGGCCTGGCTATATTATAAGACCTAAAAAGCACTTTCTCTCATCTCTTTTTAGAAGTTAAAGAGAAACAAAAAGTGCAGGGCCAGCCAGGCAAATAGGGCAATCTTAAAACGATTTGAAACAGAAGGACAACACGTTATTCTGTATTTCGATGAGGTAAACGCGTACGTATACATTATTAACTATACGTGTTTTATTACTATATACTAATATTTTAATTTAAAAACTTCGCCGTTTACATTTTTTTTTACAAATACATAACAAAAGGACATAACAGGCAGGGTATCCCGTATCCGCAACAGCAAAAGCGAATTACTGCGGCTTTTCAAAGAGCCGTGCTACAGCTTAAATACAACACATAGTGAAAAAATCTAATAATAGTATTTCATCCATTATTTTACAAGAATACATTTTACATATTTATTATCCCTTATTATTAATGAGTCTTTTAAATTAATTGTTCCAAAAGTCGCCATATACGTATCTGCGATTTTAAGCGGCAGGCTATTCCAGGAAACCGCTCCTCAGGACACATAGTGTACAGTTTCTATTCTTAAAGCCACCTTTTTTAAAATTATTGAAAAAAGGTTGTACCAAATTTTTTTTTCTCTATGTAGCGTCGATCTGATTCAATTCTTATTGAAATGAATTATTTTTCCAGATAAAAGAGTTGGATTTCTCGCTGGATATTACGCAGAGTACATTAGTAAAGAACGCCCAGCCAGGTGTTGTCAGTGTCTACGATTATTACGAACCAGGTATAACGATACCGAATATTAGTTTTTTTGAAATAGCTGAGAAACAAAACATGAATGCATATATATGACAACGCGGTAAAAGATTACGCGCATGTGCGAGGTTTTAAAAAATACGCGGGAAAGTAGCCACGTAAAACCTCAGGGGAGAAAATTTGGTGCCAATTACTTTCATTCGTAATAAATAAAGGCTGCATGAGAACAATATCTTCGGAAATTTTACGAAAACTCAACAGCCTTCGCTTCGCCTGTATTGCTTTTCGCTGGGACAAAAAAAAACACCGAACGGAGAAATGACTAAGTTATGGATGCACAGGCGTTTCATTTCACTAGTAGCAGTTTTGTGCTCACGTTCGTCTACATCGAAATGGTAGCCCATGTACACGCCCAAATAGCGCTCAAAAATGTTTTGCTGCCTCGATTTAGAATCTTAAATTTCAGTTGCAATAATGAATGGAGGTACAACGCATTTTATATTTCTATTTAGAAAGTCAAGGGAAAGTGATGTACAACATCACTGAAGATGATTGCCGTAGTGAAGAAAGTAAGCTTCTTAGAATACCAAGCTCATAAAAGCTTCTTAGAATACATGCAAGCTCCTAATTTTTATGCAAATAAACAACATGCATACGATAAATTCCGTAATCAAAATGAACATTAATCATCCTACCCATTTAAAACTCTTTACGGATTCAATGAAGATCATAATTACGGTTATGAACATCGACCATAGTGTAGAAATAGCACCCTCGAAATATGCAGAAATATCTACTGGATGCAAGACAATGTATATTCCAAGGGAATAATCATGTGATGATTCGTTTGCAGGAGGATGCTCACTGACACCGTGCGGTTCTAACGGTTACTGCACAAACACAAACGGTTCTTACTTCTGCCAGTGTGCATCAGGTTTCACATCATCGGACGTGGACAGCCTTGTACAGGTAGGCACAGCACAGACTTTCTCTAAACTATTTGTATATTTATTGATTAATGACCGCGGCTTCATTTTAAACTTCTGTTTAATACATTGTCGTGCATTCCACATTTACATACTAGAAATGATGTTTTGTTCACATGTTCATTTGCTAGTCTTGAGCAGAGCGCAATGATGAGTGCTTCACCCGTCTTTTCTGCGCAAATTTAGCTCGCTTCAGGCTCATTCATACAGTGTTTAATACGTAGATATTAATGTTTACATATTTGTTGAATCCTTCGGGCGCAGGATATCTTAAGGACAATGTATTTTAAACAATATTTCAGCTACTAAATGCCCTGCGGGTTGGGAGGCATTCGATGGGCTCTGCTTTTATATCAGCAAATGGCTTTGCGACATCATGGAACAGTGCGAAAGACGACTGTCGTCGGCGTGGCGGCCATTTGGCAGTTCCAACCAACACGAAAATGAATAATTATCTCTATCAGGTTATTAAGCGACATAACCTCATCGCAGCGTGGATTGGCGTGTACCGAAGATCGGGAAGAGTGTTTTACACAGTGGGTGATGAGGAGATCTCGTATAAAAACTGGAATAGATGGGAACCAAACAACGCTGGCGGGCGGGAAAACTGCGTCGAAATATTAAACAGAGCAACAGGGAAATGGAATGATCGGCCATGTCACTTGAGCGATCGTCATTACCTTTGTCAGCGGTGTCTGTGAATATACGAAAGCAGCTGCGATGGAAAGAATATTTTTTTCCAATAAAAAGAAATACGGCAACGGACATTATATTCAAATAATAAATCTTTAAAATTTGTTTTAGTTTTTTGTCAATTAATACGCAGTCAATCTTTTGTAGTCTTAATTACTCTTAATTCAAAATTAAAATCAATATGAACGGCATCGCAGTGCATTAGGTTATCTTTGACTTGAACCCATGCATATCCCCTGGAGCATATAAAAAAAAACAAATTGGAATACCATTTGATTGTAATAGAAAGCTGTTTAATAACTGTTTCATTACACAAACCAGCACAGGATGAATCCGCGTGAACGAAAATTTACTCGCAATTTGAGTAATTGGAGGATACATTTTTTTTAAAAAGTTGAATGGCTAATTAAATGCTGCATCATGTTTTTTTTTACGTTTTATAACGGAAAATCTGAAACAAAGTCGTATATTTTGCAAACAGATATTACGCTTTAATATAACCAGGGAACAGCTTGGCCTCAATTATTGCATCCATTGCCACAAATGCGGTTTACTATATATCGGCGAAACTGAAAGATCTGAAAGGGTAAGGGTTGGTGCACACTGCGTAGATCGGTCAAAAATCACGATAAAACCAAGGCTGTTGCCAGACACTTTACATGTGGTAATCATTGTGTCACGGACATGAAAATTATAGAGCCCTCTGTCCCATTTCCGGTACCAACGATAACCGTAAACGACAAGACATGCAACTCATCCTCAGTCTTAGCACTCTCCATCCCTCTGGCATTAATTAAAGACTCTCTTTCGTTCATTTAAGCAACTTCACCCTGAGCAAAATGACTCATTTTTCTTTGTTTACATCAAAGCTTGTTGTAATATGTTTTCGTTGCTGATCAAGCTTCTCTCCTTGCGGCCTTTTCTTAGCCCACAATCAGGCGTCTCTTTGGCAATGTAATGTATTCCAATTTGTTCGGATTTTTTGTTTTTTATTGGCTTATTTTTATCACGTGTTTTCCCATACAAAACATGTACTCTATTTATTTTCATACTAACTCTCCTGACAAAGGCCCTCAGGTCGAAACGTCGAGAAGTGTTTTGCCTATTTTAGGCAATTGTCATACCACATTTGATGCAATAAATATATATTATGTACATTGTTTTAACATGGCGTTAGATACTTTCATTCCAATGTTTGTCGTTTTTTAAACTGGAAAAGCCTTAATATCTATGTCGTAATAATGGCGTTAAAATGTGCAAGTTATCACTATTCGTATGAAATGAACACAAATTCACCTTTACCTCGTTGCGGCCTTTTTCGTATGTGAGGGCATTATAAATTAGGGTCCAGTTTGAACCAGAGAATATAATAAATTTGAATTCCTACTTATTGCACATTTATTAAAATTTTAAAAAATAAATCGGGGAAATAAGCCAAAAATATTAGGTAGCCTAAGACACAGTGAATGGCAAAGGTTGTAACGAATTTTTGAAAATTCCTTTAAGTGCATGGATTCCATTTTGGATATAAGCTCCTTGCATGAATCGAATTATGCAAAAATCGTACGGCTGGAAATCCAGCAGCTAAATAATAGTCCCGAAGAGAAAGAGGCTCTATACATACGTATTTGTCATTGTCACAAAGTGTTGTCGGTGAAGGGAAAAACGAATAAATCAAAATTAATATAAAAAGATGCTCCAAGACAGAACCGTATTGACTTATATGGTCACACGGAGTTGCATAATTATGAAAAATAATTATACGAAAATCTCAAATGAAATTGAATTCTGGGTGTGTAGTATTCATCTCTCTCAGCTAATTGGTCGACGTACAAATTCTCGAGCCGTCAGCGTCCATATTATCATTCTGCGACAACCAACGTCCACGTTCGAGCAATGAATAGCATTCGATATGAATAACTCTATTTTTGAGCCTGTCTTTCATGTCAATCAATGCCTGTGTGCATGAAGTCAAGAAAGTGAACAGCAACGTAAAAAGCAAAATTTAACATTTTGGAACGTGGTACTGTAGCGATCTAGTTTTTTCGGTTGAACAGCAACAAAATATGTCCTAAAATATGTCTTATTGTCCAAAATTACTCAAAGTTATAACGATCAATCTTTTTAGTGTGGATAGATTATCATTAATAGATTATCGTGAATTAAAACCATTTTTTTTCGGTCAAATAACTTAATGTATATCAAAACCGTCTTCAGCTCTACTGATGACTGAAGTCGTATATAACGATATGATAAATGTAACAACTAAAGTGATAGCTAATATTTAAATTACTACATTTATCCCCTCAACATTAAAATAACGCGATCACGAACTCATATATAAACAAAAAATATTTTTACGTGTGTTCCACTCAACAAGAGTCATCAAGTTCAAAAATCATTCAATTTTCAAAGGCAGTGGAAATTTTCTCTTTTTTTTTTTTGCCCTGAATCTTAGATAGTCGATTATAAAAGATAGTTATATAAATAGTGGTGTACAGACAAACATAGCAATGCTGGAATTGCGAGGCAAATAACAATTTTTATGCCCAGATTCAGTATAAAACCTACCAAATTGTTTATCTAAGTTAACCTGAATGTAGGTATTATTTTAGGCACCTCGTAACTATCCACTTTGTTTTATCGCACCAACGAATGCGACCTAATTAAGGAAAGCGTAATGTAAAGACGCCAAAAAGCTTCTATATAGAATCCATATTGCATTTAAATGTCGGTGGGAGGGCCTAATTATTTGTTCTAATTATTATGTTAATAATTTATGCCAATTTGATGTCTGTTGTACGTACAACAAACCTACAAACCATCATTTCATCACTTTTCATCATTTCATCACCTCACTTTTCGTATTCAGGGATCAACGCCTCTGAGTTTTTTTGTTACAAGAATAGCTAAAATGCGTTGATTATTAATTCTGTTTTATAATTTTTTTTTAATATTTTATTTATATTAGCTATTGAAAGCTATTTTTGGCAATCCTCCTCACAATAAAATAGATACTTTATCTGAGTGGCCGAACATAGGAGATTTTTTAAACAAGCCTTTAACGCCATGCACTAAATCACTAAATATTGAACAAGAAATAATAACAAGAGCCTTCACGAAGAGGAAAGCATAATTACATACCTGGATGAAGAACATGCACAAAGGATTTTTCGTTCAGTGAGAAATTACGTGGATTGAAATGGTTGTTTGTTTAACCATAATTTTTATTTTAAAAAATATATAACCATTCCTATTAACAGTTTCTAGCAACTACCGATGAATGAAGTAATGTTTCATGTAAATAACAAATTTATCAAAGCTATATTTGGCAGTCTTCCGTGCGTTTGAAAAACGCCTAGCCCTAGCTAAAGTGATAGGCCAAGGTTTGACCTATGTCAACTGCGGTTTTTGTTAGATTATTGCTGGACAATACTGAATGTCCTACAAATATTTACTTTTCAATTTAACTGGCTTACTCGCAGCGGGAGAAATGCTAATCAATTCACACATGCTTTTATGTACCTATCAAATTGGGTTTTGGTCGAGGGTCGAGTGTCAAGGGTAGAAAGTCGAGGGTCGAAAGTGAGGTCGAGGATAAAGTCGAGGGTAGATTTTTATCGTATTTTTCGATTCGCAATGTCGAGGGTGCAGTCGAGGGTAATAAATTTTTCGCATTACGTGAAGTATTTTTTTTAATATCTACGATTACCCGAGATTATTTGAAGTGAATTGACAATTGCATGTCTATAACATGAGCAGCTCACAGGTTCTGCAGGCAGTTATATGTTACAATGTTGTTTTGAATTCACTTGAAAGAGTAAAATAGCCATAGGGAGAATACGGTATATTAGTTATTTGCGCATTGCTTTTTGCGCATTACGGCTTGTGATGCTAGTTTTTCAATCTGAAATACAGGCATAGTATATCAAATTATATGCATGTACAATATAACAGTAATTTTTGTATAACAATATTCTTGTACGTTTGCATGGTGATATCAAATTAGCTTGTAGGTACACCGGGTAAATATTTTATATTGCAAAGATTAATAAAACAAAACAAGCAAAGCTTAAAGCTCTCTCTCTCTTAATACGTCTAAAAGAAAATAAGACGAACTGCGAGTAAGGTAAACTAGTACTGGATAAGTCTTCCGTAGCTCATGATGCGGTTGGCTTATGATCATGTTATGATCATATATATATATATATATATATATATATATATATATATATATATATATATATATATATATATGCGAATTCTGACACCAGGCTTCGAGCGATAAATCTCGTGTAACCCTCAGACCTTTGGAATAAGTGTTAGTGTAAAAGGTGACTGGATACATTATACAATCAGGGTTAATCAGCTCTGATAACTTTGTCTGTTAAAAGGGAGATTAGCGAGACGTGATCATTGCACGTCATTATTGTATTCGTGACAATAGGCATATAAAGTTACATTTATTTAGAACATGATCAGGTTATGGTTCACTGCTCAAAGTGGGCGAACGTTAAAGATGAAATCATTTGTATTGACATTTTTTCTTCATCTTTTCTTTACCTTTCCTGGAAGGTGAGTCCTTGATTGCATCATTTTCGATTTAGTAAAACGCATCGAATGTAGCTAATAAAGCGTTATTAAGCTAAATACAAGTCGTATTAAATTAATTGTGTGGATAATAATGAGTTAAATTGCGACGCGCAATCGTTGAAGCGTTCAATTGGACATGAGTTAATTACTTTCTAGCTAACTTTTAACAAGTTCAAAGCGCTAACTTAATTTAGGTATCAGCGTCTCATTCGAGGTCCTGCATTACTGAAAGGTTTTATATCGTTATATCGCTTCATCGCATCAAAACGCGAATCCACTTTATATATAAGTAGGGAGACATACTTTGCAAGTTTCAAATAGCTACTTGCTCTTTCCTAAAACTTTGTTTAATGCGTTCCATCATCAGCATTTCAATTTAGTAGATAAGCAGATATTATTATCTTTAATAAAGCCTGGTGTTTATGGTCGGCACCAACCACTCAATGGCCTGTTGCTTGACTGCTTGTCGCTATAGTTCGTTGCTGTGGAGGGATAGTTTCTGAAGCCAGTGGGATTAAGCAGCATCTTAGTTTGTTCGCAGCATTACCAAAACGTTTCATAGCTATATATCGTTTTATATCGCTTCGGCTTCATCTCATCAAAACGTGAAACCGCTTTCAGTTTGTATATGTTTTTATATACGTGTACGCTATAAACAGGCATTTCCATTATAGTCACGCGCGGAAAAAATATATATTTTCCTGTTCAAGTAGCCACTTTGCTATCTCTTAAAACTCTGTTGAATGCGTCTGCCACTTGAATTATATAAGGAGATCAGTAGATTTATTACCTTTAATAAAGCCTTGTGTGTACACAAATAACTAGGTATTTTAGGGTCTCTTGACAACTTTAACACTGAGATTGAAGGAAAAAAATTGTATCGATATATAGGAATGGTTAATTTCAAAGACCATATATAGCAAGGAAGTGCGGCGGATTGTCTGAAATTAGACACAAATTAGACACAAATTGGACACAAATTGTCTGGAACTTTGATAGTTCATAAAACATTAGTCACTACCCAAACGTTCAGCCTATGATTATGATTTAATATCGGAAGCGTACTTTTTGTGCGCAATTCTTGTTTTAGGTGGTGTTTGAAAATAAGCCTTCTTATATTTCGATACAACATTTTTCATTCCATTCCAGTGTTAACGTGGTCAAGAGACCCTAAAATATTTATATCAACAAAAGTTCCTTAGACATTTTGCAAAATTTTCAGTGCACATTAATTTTGAACAATTTTCTACATTTTTTCATGCACCCTGTATTTCATTGCCGTGAGAGCCTGTCCCACGTTTTTATCAATTTTGCTGTTTCTTGTATTTAAACGAAATCGTTTTTTGTGTTTTTGAATGTTTAATATTCTTCTTATTGAATTTCCGTATGTTTGAATACTAACTTTTGGTGTTTGCGCAAAACCGCGCGAATGGTTTCTATTGAATATCTTTTATGGTCTACTTATTGACAATGTGAAATTTCGATTGTTATCCTGAAAAGTTTGAAATAACCTTAATGACATTGTTTTTTCACTGTTTGAAGAGCAAATGATATAGTTTTCCAAGGAATTGGCTTTTTGCTATTTTTCTCTATTTTCACACTGAATACATGCAATGTATATTATAATAAACAAAACAATAATGTTTTTCCGTGTCTTCCATAAAAGTGAAAATTTCTTCCCTTTAATCTCATCATGCTGTGAACTTTGAGGCTAATGACGCATTGTGTTTGCAAAGGGTGAGGGGATAAAAAAAGGTTAATCAGCGCTGATGGGAACGTCAGGAAATTCAACTTTGGGAAATTAGTGAGACGTGATCAGTGTACGTCATTGTTGTATAAATAGCAATAGGATAAAGTTACTTTTTTATCAAGATTATTAATCATGCGAATAATCCACGAGCCGGTGCGGAGCACCGTTCGAGGGTGCTAATTCCGCTCGAATATTTACACCCACGTTGTGCAAATGTGAAATTAAAGTCGTCCGCCATGATGCAATTGACCTTACGCTATGGACTCTCTTCTAGGAAATGCGCATGCGCTAGTATGAACTACTAAGCTGTTGATTGGTTAAGAAAAAAAAATTGTATCAGTTTCAAACGTTAATGAATAACTGTGATTTCGCAAAATTTTGATTAAATATAAAAAAATATTTTTTCATAAATATAGAATATATGTATTTTTAATTAAATTAGAGGAAAATTCGAATGTGGTCAGGACTTTTTACGGTTTAACAAATAACAGGACTAAATTTTTGATCGAATTCATCGTGTGTAATAAAGTCGTGTGGTATGCGTCATTATAATTTTTATTATAAACTCCGTTTTCAAAATGACAAAAAAATAAAGTCAAAACATTCACGTGCAAAAACCTGTTGAGGCGTAACATAAAACTGCGGAAGTTGTATGAGACGTCTGGGGCCGGTTGTTCAAAAGCAGGTTAAATTTAACCCTGGATTAGTGCTAAACCTGGGTTAAAATCCTTAACCCTAGGTTTGCTAAACCTGGGTTAAAACTGTGTTGTTCAAAGCTGGGTTAGCGGTAGGGTTAGTTAACCCAGGGTTAAAATATTTAACCTAAGATTAAATATATTTTTAGGACTAAATTGAATATAAGAACGTTTTCGATTGGTCAATAAACGAGCGTCAAAACTTTACCGGACAAGGATATATTGTCAGTCGAAAGATTATATGCCGTGAGGGCAGGGTCGCAGGGACGTTGTTTTGAACAGCAATTTCCGTGCATGCATGGAATTTTGGAAAGATTCGAAATGAAAGGCCATTTTGTATAATAAACAATGTCGATGTGAAATAAAATTAAGCAAATTATAAACCATCTATATAATCTATTTTAAAATTTCAGGCATTCTTTGATTATTCAAAATTCAGGAACAAACGTAGCCTTACCACTTGCTGCCAATCAAAAGAATCGAATTTTGGCATCCGAAACAAATATTTCGATTACGATCTTTCAATTTGTACGGTTGTATTCATTTATCGCGTATTGCATTGAAGCGAAGATAAATAAATCAATACATCAGCTGAAACCGAACGAAGTCAAACTTAAATAATTCTTTGCTGTCGAAATTATTCGTAAAACCTTTCAAAAGTGTTTAATTCATTACGAATTATACGTGTTTACGTGTTTCAGCTCCTTATTCATCCATTTTGAATCGAAGTTAACCCAGGATTAAAAAGTTAACCCACCTAGCTAGCAGGGTTAATTTTTTTATCAATTTTAACCCAGGGTTAACGCTAACCGAGCTTTGTGCAACGCGAATCAACCAAGGTTTAAAATTTAACCCTGGGTTAGGCATTTTTAACCCTGGGTTAGCGTTAACCGGATTTTGAACAAACGGCCCCTGATGTTATACTTCATGGTAATTACGCCGGCGCCAGCGACGGAGTTGAAAATTCGGCCGGTTTTGTTTTGTTTTTGTTTTTTTTCGTCGTGGCAAGTCTGAAATGGCGCGAAACATGCTATATAGCATTTAAAATGTGTATGTGACCGTATTTATCTACGTCCAAGTCTTATCTTCCAAGAGTTGTGATGCACAGCTTTGACTAATTTTCCGATGCGCGATTCGATTTCGCCCCCCTGATACGGCAAATCCTCCAAGAGGAAGAAATAAACCGTTGTTTTCATGCTGTTCGTAAGACAAAGGGGATGTATCATGCGGTTTATTTACATTTTTGAACAATTAAACTTCTATATTTTTTAAATTACGAAGTGCTTCTGAATTTCGCGATCGAACATTTAGGTTCGCAAGCCATCTAAATGCGAATATGAACTGCATTGTTTATGTTCAGAAGCTCTATATTAAAGACTGGCACGTGCGCCGGAGTTAACGCCAGAACAGGCGTCTTGTTAATAATTAAAATAATTTACAATAGCACTGAATATAGATTATTACTCCGGCGTCAGCGACGGAGTTGAAAATTCGCCCCGGTTTTTTTTTGTTTTTTTGTTTTTTTTTTTTTTTTTTTTATTTTTATTTTTCGTCGTCGCAAGTCTGTAATGGCGCGAAATATACTAGTATTTAAAACGTGTATGTGACAGTATTTATCTACGTCCCAGTCTTATCTCCCAAGAGTTGTGGTGCACAGCTTTGGCTAATTTTCAAATGCGCGATTCGATTTCGCTCGCATGATACGGCAATTCCTCCAAGAGGAACAAATAAACCGTTCTTTTCATGCTGTTCGATTAGGTTTAGATTGAATTGGGGTAAGAATATATTTAATACATGTAGATTCCGGTCCTATTTTAATAATATCGCTGCTATGATGTGGTCGTGTATGGGCGCGTTGAACGTCGTACTGTGGGTCGTAGTTTGCACAGGATTGAACATTTAATATAACTATATAAGCGCGAATTCCAAAGGCAAAGTGTAAGACAAAGCGAATATATCATGCGGTTTATTTACATTTTTTAACAATTGAACTTCCATACTTTTTAAAGTACAATGCCCTTTTGAATTTCGCGATCGAACATTTAGGTTCGCAAGGCATCTAAATGCGAATATGAACTGTATTGTTTATATGTTCAGAAGCTCTATATTGAAGACTGGCACGTGCGCCGGAGTTAACGCCAGAACAGGCGTCTTGTTATTTTAACTTCCAGAAAAAGGTACGAATCTTGTCGCATTTTTGCCATTTTTTCACAAAAATATGAGAGTATACGTAAACTTCGATTCTTTAAAAATATACGGCCATTGCGAGTTGCTATCACAGACAGTGAACTGTATGAACAACTGGAACGCTACCTTTTGATTTTTGTCAAGCCAAAATTTGCGGGACATTATACTGGAGGTAAAGGAGCGCAAATTTTCGCCTTCATTTGTGGGTGACGAGCGAGATCACTGCAGATGCCGGGCGAATTTTAGAGTGTTTTTTTGTTTGTTTCATGGTTTTAAATTCTATATTTATGGAATCATAATGGCATTAATTTTAAATTCAACCAGGTTGACTATTTTACGAATTACGACTGGAGTTACCGATCGGATAGGAAACAAATTCCCGCGATGTGCAATTTTTACAACAATATTAATTTTGTACGTAATGCAAAATGCACTTGATAGCCTTTGTTCAATATTATAAGTTTATGTTAAGTTAATGTTTATTTAATTCCAAGTGACTAGATGGCAAAAAAGTTGTATTAATTATAGAGTAAAAAAAATCTTTGTACATTGTCACGCTAGGCTCTAGATTTTTTCTAGCAAAGAACCGACTTACTCCGCATTTTCAAAAATAAGTTTTTTTGTAATCAGCCTGAGCTTTTTATACTAAAGACATTTTTTAGTTCTCAACTGCTTTATTAAAAGACAAATTTCTTCCAAAGCTGATCAGCTTTTTAGCCGCTATAGCTAAGACATTATTATAGCCTGGAATTTTTTGTTTAAGGGTTACAATGTTACTCGGTAGGATAATCAATGCAGGACTAATAGCGATATTTAAAGTAACATTAGTGTCTTGGATATCTCAATCAACCCACCAAATTTACTCATATACTTGTCTTTGGTTTTCTAAAATTTCCATTTTCATATTTTTTTTTATTGAGTTCTTTTATAGCAAGGCCAAATTGTTCTTTCGTAAATAAAAAGTTACTTTTCCAAATATGTGTTAATTTTAATGATCCAGGAGCATTATTTTATCATTTTCTGCGATGTATTTCTCAAGTTTTTGTGTTATTTTTGGAGTCTTTTTCTCCAATAAACAAGATGAAACTCGGCGAGGCTTTTCAAAATTTTTGGGTTTGTCTCAAAGTTGTCATTTTCCGAAGGGAATCTTCCTTTTCAATAAAGGACGTACCGATAAGTCAAACTTTTTCCATGAAAAGTCAAGTGTTTTAAATTCGGATATCAAATACTCATTAACAAAAATGTTAAAGCTTTAAAAATCCCATAAAAGATCATCATCTGTTTTTTGCACTCTTGTGGCCAACTCATACCCAATGTCCCACATTTTTGGCAAAGCTGACTCGAAGCCTCCAGGTTGAGCTTTAATAAATTCGTCTTGTTGGTTTTTTCTCGCTTGTTTGTCCTGCGTAGCCAACTCACTTAAAGGTTTGTTTCTCTCATCATCGATTCCTCTTTTTGATTGCTTTTTAAACGTCTTCACTAATTCATTTTTAGGGTTTGTGATAAAGACTTTTCATCTTTAACTTTCTTTCTCGTCAGTATAAAGCCTTTTTCAACTCTATAGTCCATTCATAATCACCTGAAATGAGTTTCAAACTGTCTAGGTAATCACCTGTCATTTATTTCCAGATTTGTCAATAAACCTTGTTTTTAAAGTTTTCTGCACATTTCTCATTTTATCACTGCTCATTCTTCCTTTATCACTACACAAATTGGTTATCAATGCACACTAAAATTAGGTATGACCGGTTCCACAACTCACTAAAATTCTCATTGCTTGGGAATAAAGGAGAGTCTGTCGGATAGGCGCTTATATATATCGACGTGTATATTCAATAAATGATTGAGGTGAGAAACATTAGCTGAAGTCAAGGATCTTTCCCGACCAGTCTCCAAATAAGTTATTCCAAGCTTTCATTTTCGTCTCTTGGTCTACTTTTATGGTCTCATAAAGGCATCTGTTAATGGGAATTTTCACAATGGATTAACTTTTGATTTAAGCAACAAAAAGGAGATTTTCAAAAATTGCATACTGAATTAAGCAAAATTACCAAGTTTGGCTCCAAAATATTGTAAAAAACAGAAAATACAGCCATGCGAAGTTGGAAATTTTGTATACTTTTTTACTAAGGCCGGAAGTATGTAACCTCATTAGTAAAACGCTTTCGGCCATAGTAAAAAAGTATTCAAAATTGGCTACTTCCTATTCCTATATTCTCCGAAATACTTGACATTTTTCAGTTTAACTTGGCAATTATACTGATTACGCGTACGAATGCTCTTTTTAGCTGTGGTGATTTATTTCCTTCTTTTTGGGTCGCATTGAATTTGAGTAATTTATTTTCGCATGACCAACGGGTTCGATTAAGTCTGTAAACAATAGCCGCTGTTTTATCTGAAAAGGTTGTGAAAAAAGTTGATTTTTTTGTCTCAAAGCAGTCTTCAACCAAACGATTTTCAAACTCCTTACCCTGATCAGCTTGAACAAGCTTTGGAAGTGTCCGAAATATTTTTTTTTAAACTCATCAAAGACCTTTATCAAAGCAAACCAAGTGTTGGATCTTTCCTTTCATTTGAATGGAACGGTAAAAGCAAAACGAGATAAAATTCCAATCGCAGAAAGAATCCACGCTTGACCATTATTTTTGTCTTTGTATTTTTGCATGTCAGTGAGGTCGATTTCAACCGCCTCACTGAGATCATTGACAAATGTCTTACGAAACCTTTTTCCTCTTTTTACCTTTTTATGGTGTTGGAAAGTTTTTTGAACCTCTCTTTTGGAGACATCAACTCATCAAGTCCTTGCTTTTTCTCGATCTCCTAAATCTTTGTGCGGATTTGGTTGACAGAAAGAAGATGATAGTAATGTTCTCTCTCAAAATCATTTTGATCCATTTAGTTTTCAAAAAGTTTTTTTTAAATTATCTCCAGAAGGTCAAACACTCACCAAGTCACTATGATGATTATCAGAGCTTTGCAAAACTCCCTTATCATTACTTACCAACTTTCTTGTTCTTTGACCAAGTTGAAGACCAATCTCACCACACGAGTTTTCAAACAGAAACCCAATAAAAACAATATAATATCTCAAGGTGAAAAATTTTTAGCCAAAAAGTTTTTCCCCAAACCCATAGGCCAATTCCTGTGGAAAAGGAGTTCTTATTTTATCCAATAAAGATATCAAACATGATGCTAAAGACCAGCGCTTAAACAAAAAGTCAGCAAAAATTAATGATTTTAGAAATGCGCCGTTCATATGATTCACTCTTGCTGCATCTGCATTGATTGACAGGAGTCAATAGGAAATGGATTTCTCTGCAATCTTGAAATTTACATGATTGACAGGTGTCTATTAAAAATTGATGTCGCCAGTAAGTTTTTAAGATAATGAGTCAGTATTTTTAAAATTTACATAAATGGTTTATAAGCGTGATCAAAAATTGAAGACATAGCTGACTAGCACTTTTAAGAACGCGGCAGAATCCGCCTCTTACAGTCCATACGAATCTGGAGAAATTTGAAAGCGGATAATATTAATATCTTTTTGGTACGGGTTACCTCCACGTGTTTTAAAAAACGAGGGAACAAATGTCTCAAATCGTTTTCGTGTTTTCGTGTGGGCGTCAAAAAACGATTCAGAAACGAGAATGCAGATTTTTTTAGAAAACGCAAAAATATTTAGCCCTTTTCAAATTTGTCCGGATACGGGGTCTGAAATTGTATCTTGGGCAGGGACGAACAGCTTGACTCAATATAATATTTATTATTTTACAGAAGTGGTGCGTTAGGTAATGGTGATTATTTGATCACAATTCCCAGAGTTTTCCGTGCTGGTGAAAATGTCAAGCTGGGAATAAATATTTTTGGTACTGTATCCTGTGATGTGGAGGTCAGACTGTATGGTTCAAGATTTAATGTCGTCAGGAGCCGCGCTAGAAGTCATTTTAAACCAAATGAAGCTGGAACACTGGAGCTTCAGGTTAGCAATATATAGTCGCCGAAATTCTAATCCTCAAAAAAACAAATTTAACCAAACTGATATATGTCCGTGGTGAAATTTAAATGAAGGAAGATTAAATGAAGTCTAAAAAATAGGCCGCTTCTTAACTGCTTGTAATGATAATCAGACAGAACACGAATATATGAATATGCCCCCACCCAACTCCGATTATTGTGCTTCATACGCCACTGCAAAAAAAGATCGAGCGAAATGTTTTCCAAATACTCCAGCAATCGCAATCGTCATTTTGACACCGATTTTTTTTTCAGGTTGCTAAAGGATTATCTCTTGCGAAGGTTGAAGCTACAGTGTGTGGAGTTAGAACAATGAGAAAAGCAGTTTCGTACAAAGCCTCTCCGCAAAAGAAAGTCTTCATTCAAACCGATAAACCAATTTATAAACCTGGACAAAAAGGTTTGTCAGCATTCTTGCTGATTTATCCCCAAAACACTGATGTTTTGAACTAGCTTGCCTTGCCCCTAAGTATGGATAGAATAATCGCGAGCATGGACATTACTCATTTGGGAAGGGAAGAGGGGGGGGTGGAGAGAGAAGTGTGACTTGAGATAACTGGCACTTTCAGGGATCGCTGAGCCCACCGGTCCCCGCCATATCTACCCCTGTGTGTATAGATTCTTTAACTCCTTATGCATGGCCAAAATTGAACATTAAAATTTTAAAATTGAAATGAATATCACGATCGTTGAAAAAAAGTTGTATAACTTTATCCTCCTTTCGACAACAACATCCCCCTTGGTATCCTACAGTTCAAAGGCTACTGAAGAAGAAGAATCTCGCTGCATATATTATCAGAATTATCGTTTCAGCCTTCGTAGCCGTTTTTCATTCGCATTTCATTTTAGCCGTTCATCCATTTTTCTTGTTGGAGTAAATACAATCAGTAAAATTCATACAATTAGCTTAGAGGTGATATTTAGGAAGAAAAAAAGAAACGAAAAGTAATCTTATCATTTAAGCGTTCTTTCTTTAGTGTTGATTCGGATTATATGTTTGGACGCTGAACTGAGGCCCGGTGGACCGAAGGTATTCGACGCAATCGTAATTAATATAATTAACATTTTCCATACGGATAAGAAATATTAAAACTAAAACACTAATTTTCGAAATCTGTAATCATCACAGAAAATGCATACGAAAGCTTTCAATAAATAAATATAAAATTTCCATCTCAATAACTCCCTTTCATCCAATAAAATTTCGAAATTGAAGTAATAGATTCACAACACGAACCAACAGTTTCTATTCTTTCGCCATAATAGGTTTCTTCGGTGATAATTCAGGTATGTAAACCTACTTTTTTACCTCATCGATGCTTAGCATATGTGAATTGTTATATAACGACCTTACCTGGTCTAGTAATATAATATTAGTTTTACAAAACACATTAATAGCGGCGATGAGAGGAAAACCTTGGGCAAAAATTTGGAATGTTATTCAAAGATTCTTATGCAGCTGAAGACAGTGAAGGCAGCGTTAATCGACTGTAAAGTGCCAGAAATTTATTACGTCAACTTAGAAATACAGTCAAAAAAAAATATTCTCTTTGTTACTTGTCACATAGGAACCAAGTGGTTCGAAGATTATGCAATGGACCGATGTTCAACTACAAGACGGTAAAACTATTTTTGTACTTGTTGCAATGAAATGGTAATGAAATCATAATTATTTTGATCAAGAAATGCGACTATAATGATATCACAAAAATCATTAAAATTGTTAGGTGTCGGAAGTTTGGAACTTCAGCTGTCAAAAGAGCCAGTTCTGGGTAAATGGCTTATCAAAGTAACCTTTGAGGTATCTATTAGCTTGTACTACTGGGGCCGGTTGTTCGAAAGGTGGATAAGTCGCTATCCAACGGATAAGTCGCTATCCAACGGATAAGTTTTATCCAGCGTGTGATTTGCGTTCCACGAAGCTTGGATAACTTTATCCAGCGGATAAAAATCGCTATCTACCGGATAAATTTATCCAAGGTCCGGAGGTGGTTTAAATCCACTATCCAGTGGATAAATTCAAAGATACAAGGTAACACTGTAAACATTTATATAAAATAGGACAAAAATGCCATATTCCTGTTACTGTGTTTCAACAAACTAATACACATCATGATTGTATTCACTATTAGAAATGTTTTCGAAGTGCAATTTGTCGCAGGAGCGTTTCACGTTGCCTACACATTCCGTTCCGAGCAGCGATTTTTTGGAGATCCTCGCATTTATGTCAGGCGGTAAATTTACTATACGCTTCTAATCAGTTTATAAACGCGAATATGCAAAGAAAGAGTCAACCTATTCCAAAGAAAATTGCTAAAATCTAAGTAATTTCATTCACGAACATTAAAATAGTGTTCCTAAATTTGCTATGGAACCGATAGGCAAAGCGTTGCAAAGTCAAGGAATAAAATTGCAATGTGTTTAATTAATAAAATCACTATGATGTGAAGTGCAAAGTTCGAGCAAATCACTTGTTCAAGTCTTTTCCATTCAGCAACTATACTCGAGAATTCGTAATGAATATGAATTCAATGTTGTAAATGCTTAGCAACACCTGACGTTGTGGTACGAAATTTCAGAATAATCCTGTTTTCTTCCGGTAAATTTTAACTTATCTTTTGGATAGCTATCCACTTCACTATCCACGCTTCGTGCAACGCGTTTTTATCCAATGGATAACTATCCACTGGATAGCAGATTTATCCGTGGGATAGGACTTATCCGTTGGATAAGTTATCCATCTTTCGAACAACCGGCCCCTGATGTATATGTGCGTCGATATATATAATTTTATTGCCGTAGTATAGAATTATGAATAGCAAGTGGCATCGCTTCCCTAATGAATATGTCTTAGAGACATGTGAAACGTTAAATGTAATCAAACGTACCCATGCACATACGTTCTCCAAGCGAATACGGCTAATTGTAACTTTTTCATGTTGACGTTAATTACCATTTAATAAAAAAAAGAGTTTTTGGGAAACCCATTGCACAAAGGGAAATAAAGTCTTAATTAGGCTATAAAAAATTATCAAAAAAGTACCCCGTATTGAAATTAATCTTGAATATATGATTAGCACTGGTAAATAGCATAGTATATGTGTAGTTAGGTATAAAGGCATTCAAAATCAGGCATTCAAATCGTCTTACATTTTAAGCATCCGTAAGTTTGGTATTATGATAAGGTATTGTAACAAAACCCGGCTTGATTTTAGTAAGGAGTACTTTTTCTGTCAGAGTCAGTGACTCAGTGAGACCAACTTTTCTCACCGCTGTTCGACCTCGGTTGAAACTAGGTTTGACCTGTAGGTTAACCGCGGTTTTTGTTGGGTTATTTCTGGACTGTGCTGTAATTGCTTCAAAAGTTGTACCAACATTATTTCCGTAAGAGCAGGCAGCTTTCATGTTTAAACCATGATATTTGATGATCCGAGTGATATATTTTAAAAAATGAATTTTGGTATTTAGCGAAAGACGGTGACAAAAGCTATCGAAATTGACAAGTATGGTAAGTTTACTTCTGAAATCAGTGAATAACGATTCGACCAGTGACGGATCTATGGGTGTGCAGAATAAATTACATAGCTTAATTTTAAATTTTAAACACCTTAACAACAACGCTATTAGTTATAGATTTGAAAATAATATTTTTACATTACAGTCTACCAATGCGATTCGAATTTTAAGCCGTATTAATTTATTCTGCACCCTGCTATATCCCCACTGGATTCGACACTTCGCTTGTAGTAGCTGCAAAATATTCCAAAATAATATATAAATCCATTATTATAAGCCCACAAGAATTTTGCTTTACTTTACTTAGTTCTTCCTAAATTTGAACTGGACATAAAGCCACCAGCATACTTTGCATTGGATCAACGGGAAATTATTTTTACAATATGTGCGAGGTAACTTTGGGTTAGGATTGTATACTTATTATAGAAAACACTTATGGTGTGTAGGTTCTGACGTTCAAATATTGCAGTAGCTTTAGAATTTTTTTGCACCATCACCATCACTAGTAAATCGGGGACACACAGTGGCGCAATCAGCCTTACGATTTTGCCCCGCTATGTAAATCCAGCTATGATTCACGTCCTTAGAAATTCAATGTCAAAATATTATAGCAAAGCTGGTATAAGCCTGAGCAACAAACATAGCGAATTAATGAACTTCAATAAATGAACCATCTGGGGGACAGGGGATCAACAACACCCGCCTCCCGTACCCATTCTTTAGCCTCCTGTACTATTTTGCAAATCGCTTCCCGCCCATGTTCTACTAGCTTCGTTATGTTGCGATATTAATCTAATCTTGTTCATGATTGACAGGGAGTTTATTTTCAACAGCCGAAATTTTTATAATTATATTAATTTTGAATTTTTTAAGCCAATTATTTTTTAATATGACATTTCGTAGTTTTCTCTTTGTCGAGACATTTAATAGCACCATCATACATTGCTGATGTTGTATCACTAAAAAAATAAATTCAAATTGAATCACAATCTTAAAGATGATGTCAAATCGTAATGTAAACAAACTTTTTGTTTACATTTTCAAATAAATGAAGTAAATCACATCACGCCACATTCCCAAGCGCGTTCATGGAAGAAACTCATCCTTGACACATGCGAGTCCAGATCATACGGAGCGAACACCAACGAAAGCCGCCCATGATTACGGATTTCTCACTCTTATTTCGGAATACAATAAGGACTATTATCATTTTCTTTGACGACATCAATATTTATAAAATTATTAAAAGCCTTATAAGTTATAAGATCAACATTTTGCGGCAAAGCCCGCCATGACAAAACAGTGATCCACAGTGAAAAATTCAAATTTCTTTAATGTCAGCAAAGAATTTCCTTCACATGACTCACAATAAAGTTTAATGCTAGTAAAAATAGCAAATTAAAGTAGTTGATATTAAATGCTTCTGATTTTTCATAGATTTCTCCACTAACAACCCCGTATAAATGGAACCCTACCGTGATAACTACCTTCATTAAGCCAACATTTTCGTAATTCATTCGTGGCTATATAACTCGCGAGAATACTGTTTCCTGTCCTCTTTGTTTGTATTTTACTTTTCATATAATTCCACAACGTCGACAGACACCAGTCAATTTTTAATTTTTGCAAGGAAGCTCAATTTAAAAGTTTCATTGTATCTTTTGACGTTTAATTAATACAGGTACACTTACGGGAAATTTGTTACTGGTCGACTGGAAACAACATTGTGTCTCAAAAGCAACAAAGTGGAACGAAATTGTTTGAAAGAAACCAAAAATGTACGTACATGTAGCAAAGGATGACGCTAAAAGCTCAAACATGTTGCATTGCATAGGTTGATTAACACCGCACTTATTTCGTGGTGTTATAAAATTGTACATTTACTCTTTATACAATTATATTTGTTCCCTTACTGCATGTATATAAAAATGCCTCTTTGGAGCGCATTCTCTCAATCATGGCCACTAGTTAGTGACAAAAGCCTTACTACAATTTTTTCGCATTTGAATACGAACACTATTGCAGTGACGCCTTCTGTAAGTTACGAAACAATGACCATCGTGACCGAATGGAAAAAAATAGGAGACCGTTAAACCTTCGCAAAAACGGCACAAAATAGCAAACATGCAATAGTTAGTTTATGTAATTTAACTTTTATAACTACTTTAATGTAATAATCATTCTTCTGAAGCTTTGGTGGCATATGCGGTTGTTTAAAAGTCAAACATATAATTTGTCACTCTCCCCACTTCCTTACTTATTGGCTTCCCTGCATGCTTACCATCTAGGATGCACTTTAGTGAAATTTGAAAACGTTTGTAGGTGCATATATAGCGATTAGTGAAACTATACTCTGATTACGAAACTAAATTTCGAAATTTGTCAAAGGAACATCTTTCTAAAATAAGCAGGTTTCGCCAATTATATTTATTTCGTTTTACTATTTCTACTATATGTATATTTAAGGCTTTCGTAGCCTTAGCTGTGGCTGTAGCCGGGAGCTAATAATTATGTGTTTTCTTTTTAAGGTAACAGGATGTGTTCATATTGATGCTAAAGAACTAATCGATTTACAAACACCTCTTGGATATCATTTACATATTAATGCCATGTTTACCGAAACCTCTACTGGGGTTAAAATAAAAGAAACAGCCCGAAGTCCTAATTTGGTGTTGAAGTCTAAAGCCATGTCACTAATTGATGTTCCTCAGAAATTCAAACCTGGTTTTCCAATAAAATTTAAGGTATGTTGATTTTGTTCTAAGATAAACCTTTGTTCGACATTCTGCATTCACTTGGGAATGAACTTGCGCTCTTTCTGTTATATACATTTTCGATACGTTTCTACAATGCGTAACCTCAAACGTTGCATTGTATATGTCAAATTAAAGCAATTAGAAATTGTCTTCACGTGTGGACATTTTAAAAGTTCATTAAACAGTACTGCTATACAAGGTCTACAAAAAAATTCGAATTCAACTTTGACCGATTGGGGAATAAAAAAAATTATAAAATACTACAGTAAATCATACAATTTTTGTATGGCGATAAAAACTAGCCTATCATGTTTTCGTTTCTATCTTTCGAATATCTGCAGTGATGAATTTGCGTAATACGAGATAATTGTGTATATAAAATGATAACTAGCTATAATTCAGAGTATAAAAGCCATGTATAAATACTTGGTGTTTGGTGGTGAATTAATGCATGCTTTAAGGTTGGTAACTTGGGGGTGATAACTCCACTATCGCTTTAACTTTATCAGGATCAGGTTTAATGCCCTCTTTGCGCACCTGATGGCCAAATATCCTTATCTTTTCCTTCCGGAATTCGAATTTCCACTTATTTAACTTAAGCCTAGACCGTTGTATCAAAGATAATTATTCTATAATTACGCGTATAAATAGTCCGTCGCTATGTATGACACATTTGCAGTGAACTCGCCCACACAACTAATGTACCCCCAGGACTGCGAAGGATGGCGGTAGTCCCGGCATGCTCGTCCCTTGAATCAGCAAAATCATGTCTCTCTGCTGATCCATACTGGCTATGGATGAACGCTTCGACGATTTCCCCTGCATGTTGTCGACGTTAATGAAATCCAGCTCGCTCGTGAATAACGTTTCGTTTAGGGGCAAAAAAGGCGTTAAATCTCTCCAAAACTGTCCTAATATATTTCTCTTTAACGTCTTCAGAAGCAAACGATCTGTGGATGTGTTCTGCTTCTCTGCGCATAGAGTCAATTAAAGTACTTATTTGAATTTCATGGTCTTTTTTGTTCAATTTCGCCGCGCTTTTGTACTGCTCAAATCGTTCTTTCCATTCGGGCCACAACAAAGGCTCTGGGAACTAAAAGTTCTCCCGCGGATTCGTTTTAAACATTTTATTAGTGTTTGAGGTATCCCACACCTGACACCATGTAATTACGACCCCAGTGATGAGCTCTGAGTCGGCAGTTATGGAATGAGAAGAAGATTAAGAAGACGACGAAGAGTCATTATTGCCTTTTTCACGATCATCATTCTTTTTAAATTAATTTCCTTGCGTTTTCTTCCTTCTTTGCATTATTATAGCTATACATTAAATCTTTTTACGGCTCGGACATGCGTAACAACGGTGTGCACTTAACTGGGAGAATAACTGAAGAAATGTTTTTTTTTAAGGTCCAGATTAAATACCTTGATGGGACACCTGTAACTGATGGGACAGTCCGAGTTGACGTGTCTGAACGTCAGCACAGTGTTCGCACATCAAGAAGAATATTCCGCAGGTGGTATACTGTGGCAAACGGTTTGATTGTTGTCCCCCTGGTGAACGTGTCGCCTTACGCAAATGCACTCACCTTTACGGTAACGCTATAATCTGAATCTAATGCAGCTATCAAATCTTGTAACATTTTCCACGAGCCGGTGCGGAGCACCGTGCGAGGGTACTAATTCCGCTCGGATATTTACACCCACGATATGCAAACGCGAAATCAAAGTCGTCCGCCATTACGCAATGGACCTCACGCAATGGACGGTCTTCTACGTTTTGCGCATACGCTAGTGTGAACTACTAAGCTCTTGATTGGTCGAGACAAAAATTTGTATTTTCAAACGTCAATGAATAACTGTCATTTAGCAAAATTTTGATAATTTAAAAATTTCTTATTTTTATAAATATGGAATATATATTTTACGAAATTAGAGGGAAACTCAAATCAGGTCAGGAATTTTCACGGTTTAACAAATAACAAGACCGAATTCACCATGTATGATGAAGTCGGAAGATTTTACACTTGATAATATTTCATCTGGCACAGCTTTAAAAAGTAATTTTTTTGTGGCAAACACAGTTTTAATATTCTCAAATGTATTTCACTATAAATCTGATTGTGTTATGTGATAAACGACTTATAATTTTATTTATAAACTCCCTTTTCAAAATGACAAAAGAAAACAAAATCAAAACATTCCCGTACAAAAACCAGAGGAAGCGTTGTATGAGACGTCCGATGTTATATTTCATGGTATTTAATAATTAAAATAATTTACCATAACACTGAATTTGAAGAGTAACTTAACTTCCAGAAAATGGTACGAATCTTGTCGTATTTTTGCCATTTATTCACAAAAATATGAGGGTAAATTTTGTTTTTTTAAAAATATACGGCCGTTGTGAGTTGCTATGACTACAGTGTTTCCACGTGCAGAAAAATATTTCCATACTTTTCTCAATTTCTATTTCTCACATACCATGTACCTTCCAAAACCCCGAAACCACATAAAGTTTCTAACAATCATTATCTAATTTTGTTTAACCGAGGCGAGGGATTGCTGCATGCATGTATTTCTAGTAGTACAATTAATCCTCACAAGGACTATTTTTCGGTTGAATTTGAGTAGACGCATGCATGTAGGGTCCGTCGTTGTGAAATCGATGCGGATGATGTATGATTTATATGAATTTTATTTTGTGACATGACGATCAACCGCGGGTAGAACTGCGAACACATGCTTCCTTCAAGAAGGATCTCGTCGAAGGAAATTTTATAGGTTCACTTTTAGCGTCAAAAAATGTATCTATGAACTCATTACATATTCATATATTAATATATTTGGTATATAAGTTTCGGATAAATGTGGAATTGCTGCAAATGTCCCTGCTTTAAGTTGAGTTTAAAACTGATTACCTGTAGCATTACTGTAAGGTATTTTTTTAAACATTTAGGCCAACTACAATTCAGACCAATTGTTGAAAAAAAACTTCCAATTCCTGGTACTCTCCAAGTTTGTGTTTTTTGAAATTGGTCTTACCTCATCATGGCTTACCTGCGAAGGTAAATTTAATGGAATATTAACAATCGTTACAATCGTTATAGTATGCATGCACTATTATTTCGGTTGATCAGTATATTTAGCTTTTTATCAAACCGCATACACTACGTTTATATATCTGTACTCCGCAATGCATGCTTTTGACCCACTTTTTTCTGAACTTTATTATTTTTTAGGATGATCTCATGTTTTCTTTCAGGTCGGAAGCGAAGGATCTGTGCAAGTCTTTTACACTGTCCCTGATAACATGCGAAGAAATATTCCATTCTTTTACAAAGTATAATTTTCAAATACTAAATTATAAAATATTATATGACTTAAACGAGGTTCGAGCATTTTAACGTCGTACATAAGGGGCAATTCGAAGAAAAGTTGTTTGCACATGCATAACCATTAATATGGTCGCGACATGGTTATTTACACTCATTTGGCGTTACTTTAAAAGCACTGGATTGTTTAGTGGGATTATATTGATGTTAGGCAGAACTCACACAATATGTTCAGATTAATCTGGCAACTTATTCTATATATTTTTGCTAAATGTAACCAGACTCATTACATTATTCATCGTTTTTAAGATTTTGTGTAAAGGAAATCTGCTGTTATCTGGCGTTACTTGGCGAACACAGGATTGGCAAACTCTGAAAAATTCGTCGAATCGTAATCATAGACAATTTACGTATAACGGAAGAAGCATAGCTGGAAGATCAATAAATAAATTTGACCTTTACTTCAATGTTACTCAGGAAATGGTTCCGAGTTGCAGAATGTTGGTATACTTTGTCAAGATGGATAAGGAGACTATCGGTGACAGTATTGTTTATGACGTTGAAGATAAACTTGAGAATCAGGTATTTAACAAAAATGCCGCTTTTGGCCAAACGTGTAAGCGTGTTTTAAAGCTTTGCACGAAATACGAAATAAAAATTGCCTAAATACACAAAAATATTTATCGACGTTTCGACCTATGGCTATAAAAGAGAATGACACAGAGAAAACTTTTGTTAGCGATGAAAGGCGTGATAAAAATAAACCAGAAGGAACAGACATTTTATTGCATGAGATGCAATAAATGATTTTTTTTTTCGCTATTTGTTTGTTTCAATCGCAATTTAACCCTCACAGAAGACACGTAATATTTTTTCATTCATTCTAGGTATAACTCTGCTGACAAAATATACGTATATCTTGCATAAGGATCGAGAGTTCTAAAATGTTTACATGTTTTTTAATAATCATTGTAACCTAAGCACATTATATCATGTAACTCTCACCTCTCTCAGAGCTCTAATAATGCACCCTGTCCGCCTGCAGTGCGTGGCTCTGTTGCCTGTTGTTTGATGCGGTCAAAATTTGAGATTCACGATGAGATAATACCAATCCATGAAAGCAATATATTAAGAATTGCTGCAATTTAGGGTTTGATCAGAATTAGCTTGATATTAACTGCTGCCTTATTTCGCTCGCTTTTAGTTGCATGTGAATTTCGTGGACGAAGAGAAAAAGCCCGGGGAAAAAACAACAATTGTTATGAAAGCCAAACCTGGCTCGCGTGTAGCCATTTCTGCCCTGGATAAAAGTGTTTTATTCTTGAAAGAATCAGATGAAATTTCAAAAAAGGAGGTGATTAATACTGCTGAGTATCCATTATTATAACATCACATAATTTATAACATCACATAATTTATATAATTTAGGCCAAATATTAGCTACTAATAAGGAGAATTTGTATGGAATAGCTACTATAGGAACAATTATATATTAGGACGGGTGATACCAAAGACATTAATAGACCAAACAGAAAAATACTTTAGCTTCACGAAATAGCAGGTTTTAGCATTAGAAATATGCTTCGAAAGTTACACGAAAAGAAGAAATAAAAAAATGCATTCATCACAATAAAATTATTATTATAAGTAAAATAATACAACACAATGCATGATGTTAAAAAAAGACGAACAAAAGAATAAATGAAAACGAAAAAATCGTCGTTATTGAATAAAATATAGTGCAAAATTGTCTAAAAAGCCTCCATGTTGTTGAAGACAAAATGTTAAACCATTTTTTTGTTGCGCAGAAATGAAAAATACGCCTTTATTTGATTTAAAATCTAAAGTAACCAACAACGATTTGCCAAGTTTTAATGTCACAAGATATGCACTGGGTGTGTAAAAAAAAGTAAATCAACTTAAACACGCTATTGTACGTGAACTATACTCAGTCCATGAAAGAATTTCACAAATTAGGAAAGATTAGGCCTGTAGTTGTCGGATGACATGCTTTTAATACAACGCGAATAGTAAAAAAAATGAGCGCATAGGAGGCTGATAAAAAATGTTAGTCACAATTGCATATTTTCACCTTTGAGCCTAATTAAAGCAGTGCTTAAAAAAATATAAAAAAATTAATCACGTACATGCATGTTACAGCATGCTCTGATTTTACGACATGTTTATTGGAAAAGTGCTTACGTTTACTCTTTTAAGAGATTATTCGTTGATGCCTTCAACATACCACCATCTCTATCGATACAAAGTTGACATCCCTGCCGCATTGCTTGGAATTTTCACCTGATGTGACTTCCTATTTAAATAATACTCCTATTTAAATAATATTCATATGCAGCCAGTTTAAGCGAAATTCTTCAATTAAGTCCCAAAGGGAGTTAATTTTCAATGTTTATAGAGACCCAAATCTCAGAGGTGAAAATATTTGTGACTAACATTTTTTATCAGCCTCCTATTTTCTGATTTTTTTAACAATTTGGTATTAAAAACATGTCATTTAATAGTTAAAAGCCTCACCTTTCTGAATGTGAAAAAAACTCGTTAATAGAATGGGTATAGTTCACCAACAATAGCGCGCCAAAGTTGAATTACCTTTTATGATACATCGGTATAGACGTTAGCCGATTTTTGTATTGTTTATAACTTTACTTATTTGTTGTCATTGCTTTAATTTGTATATTAGTAGCAAACATACAACAAAAAAACAAAAAGTCTTGATTTTCGTGCCTTTGACGTACTTCACGCATCGTTTGATTTCTTTGAAATTTTTCTCCTAATTTAGAATTTTTGATTGTTTATAGGCAATTGATTTTTTAAATCTACAAGAAGTCGGTCCAATGGACTCACGTCAGTACTTTACCTGTACCTCGTATTTCAGAAAGCCTGCCAAAACAAACGATCAAGTCTCTCAAATATTTAACGTTAGTATGAATATATAGAGGATATTACACGGTTGCGAGAAGATATGGATTTCATGTTCGAGTGGCAAGAAGTGAGGGCAGCGAACGAGTGAGATATTGTTCTTGCCACCAGAACATAAAACCCATATTTTCGAGCAAGCCGTGTAATGTTCTGTTTATTATACGGACTAAATTATGAGTCAAAAAAATACACACAAAGGCGACAAGAAAATTAGCCGCGGAAGACCAGTATAAAAGCAAATATTTTTTAAATCATAACCTAAACATTAAAGTAGACTAATTTTTCTTTATCTAAGGATGTCTTGTGTGTTTTTGTTTGTATCCCATGTAAATGTAATCATATGCCATTCTAATTAGACTTCGAGTATCTATCTATCTATCTATCTATCTGCGGCCAACGTTTTTGCAAATGGGTGTATATATATATATATATATATATATATAATAAATATATATATATATATATAAATATATATATATATATATATATATATATATATATATATATATATATATATATATATATATATATATATATATATATATATGTATACATATATTTTTTTTTCTATTTTATTATATATTATGTATATCTATAACACATTTCTTTTAAGAATGCTGGTGTCAAATTTGTCTCAAATTTGAAGATTTTTACTCGGCCTTGTCTTCGTCCTCCTCCCCCACCAATGCGACGTCCAATTAGATTTTTGCGACGATATTATTGGAGAAGTAATAAAGTATCTAGGAGGAGGTATATCTTTCGCTGGAAAACCCCTCGACGTTATGGTAAGATTGAAAAAAACTATTAAATAAATGCCACCAGGCTGAAGGAACTCCGAGCGGACCATTACATTATTATATACAATTGTTGGAATAATAAGCGGTAATCTTACAATAATTCTATGGCTCGAAAAGACTGTAGGTGAAAGCATGTATAGTCATAATTAGGCAAAAATTTGATCACATGGCTATGGTTTCATGACATACAGTTTGAGGAAATATGATAGATTGCTACCATACTTTTTGATCATACCAAAATATATTGAGGATAGCTATAAAGAAAGGAAAATATTTGAAGAATAACATATAATAATTATCACCCTTAGAATCATAGGTCAATTTTGCTCCTTTGCCCGTGCCCATATTGATAAACTCTTTTCTCTATTCTAGTTATGTATATATATAGGCCTATGACTATGTCGGCTTTCAGCAGTTCCCGCCGCCCCGCTCCGGCTCCAACTAACGTTCGAACGAAGCCCAAAAGCAAATTCACTTCCCCTAAAAAGAAAGAAAAGAACACAGGAAAAAAGTCCCCAGTAGCAGTTCGTAAATATTTTCCGGAGACGTGGTTATGGACAGACATCAAACTAAAGTAAATATTGTCATATTATAAATACATGCATGCAACAACCCCACGTGAATTTTTTTTTATTGAGATTTACAAGATATTTCACAAAATACTTGTTGCAAAATGCCATTCTCATTGAATTGTGTTTACTAATATTATTCATACTCGTCCACCGTACATTAAATAGAATTTGGAACTTTAGAAGATAGAACTTTTAATTTCGCTATGTTCTCAGTGGCGTAGCCAGCATCGATAATTGGGGGGGGGAGGCATATTCATATATTCATGTTAACAGACCGTAAAGACAATTGATTTGAAAAGAAATTAATCCTGCGTATCACGAATATATGAATATTGGCCCCTCCAATTATCGTTCTGGCTACGCCACTGCATGGTCTGTAAAACCCGGTTGTAATTTCTATAGTCTTTGCGCAAATGATTACTTTCGCTGGCGAAGGGATTAATGCGGCAGTATTTTTCTCTATAGTGACACTTCCGGTATACATGTGATGGAAATGAAAGTTCCTGATGCCATCACCACTTGGGTTGCAAACGGTTTTGCGATGTCATCTTTGTACGGTATGGGGATCTCAAATCAAGCAACGTTGAGAGCATTCCAACCCTTTTTTGCTCACATCACGATGCCATATTCCGTAATCCGTGGGGAAGAAATACCCATCACAGTGACAGTTATAAACTACATGTCATCCTGTATTCCAGTAAGTGTTTTTTTTCAATAATCAATGAAATAAATATATCGTTCGAACAAATATTTGTCCCCCCACTCATTTGTCTGCCACATGTCTGCCTGTTTGTCCCTCCCGCGCTCTGACACATGTCCGTTATATTTGGCACTATTTCAAATTGTATTTTAATTTTTATAAAAAATTATAAAAACTTCCATGTTTTCAGATAAAACTTGAATTAATTCGTAAAACCAGTGATTTTAAAGTTACATCAATTCACATCAGCAAGATGTGCGTGTGTAGTGATGAAGGGAAATCGATGAAATTTAATGTTATTCCCACTAAACTTGGTCATATACCGATTACCGTTAAAGCCACGACTTCTCAGGCAAAACTTTGCCCTAAATCCACTCTCTACGCCGCTGATGCTGTCACAAGAACTTTGCTGGTTGAGGTAAACATCTACTTAGCACGAAGATTCATATTTTCTTATAATTTTGGAATGATTTTCCCAGTTAGTCCGTACTAATGTAATGCAAGGTGCCCTTTTTTGCTACCTATTGCCATAATTTTTTTTTAGCCGGAGGGAATAAAGCAGCAATACACCAGAGGAACATTCTTTTGCGCTTCTTTAAATGGTAAAAGCACACTTCACTAAATTGTAACGTCTCCGTATACATAAAAGGAGGATTGCACCCCTCCCCCTGAATCATCTTGTTTGCCCCGCAGTTTGCCCCCTCTTTTAAGTTACATAAAAGTAGTTTACAGTTGTATTCGATGCTTTTTCACTTCATCGAACACTCCATAGGTAGAAAGCGCGGGGGAGGGTACTAATGCTGATCATGTAACGACTGAGCTCGTCATTAATTATTACTACTTCCTTTCACTACTTCCTTTTCATTCTAATCATTTCTCCTTTACCAGAAGAATATGCTGAAACGATTGACTTACCGCTACCAACTAACATCATCTCAGGATCTGTGCTACCAAAAATATCGCTTATTGGTAAGTCGTTAAATTAAACAGCCTCCATTTTTTAAAGCTAATTGAAAACAATAAAATTCCATTCCATTTTAAGCACTGCTTGTACAAATTTTGCCAACGAGCGTTCGTATAGATTCCAATTCTTAAGTAGCTGTAATTTTAATATAAGAGAGTCTCGTACGTATGTGTAATTTTTGTCAAAAGCTAAGAAAATTGAAACGAAACACCGTAGCCTAATATTTCCGAGATCTCACCAATATCAGTTTGGAAAAGATGCCCGATGAATGAGTAGAGCCGGGATGAATATAAAAAAAAAAAATGTGAAACAATTGAAAAAATGCAGGTGTAGTATACACTACTGCCTGTTTTTGAAAAAAAACGCTCATATTTTTTTGCCATGCATGAAAAAGAGTTGTAAGAATGTACCGAAAAACGCGAAAAAGTTCTGATGTTTGATTTTTTAAAAAGAAAAAGCAATGAATATCATAGTTCTCACATAAGGCACATTAAGGTATAAAATATAGGCTTATAGGTTTTTGCATACAGCAAGGCAATTATGCACAATTGTATGAAAAGGGGTGCTTTAATGGAGTTTTTTTTCCACAGGTGATATGATGGGACCTGCTCTTACAAACCTTGATGGCCTGTTAGCAATGCCTTATGGTTGCGGAGAACAGAACATGGCTAAATTTGCACCTAATATTTACATCATGGATTATCTCACGAACACAAATCAAATTACAAAGAAAATAAAAGACGATGCAATTTATTATATATCCTCTGGTATTCGAGAAATGTTGACCTAATTTTATCTTTATACTTATATATACGATTCTGGCCTAGGCCTTGTGGTAAAATGAAATTTCCCTGTACCTAATCATTTTTATTAACATGCATATTTCTACTGACAACGCTATTATTTTCCCCGTAGGGTATCAAAGAGAGCTGAAGTACAAAAGAAAAAGTGGTTCGTACAGTGCCTTTGGAGACTCCGACAGTAAAGGAAGCATAATGTAAGTGAGCGGTGATTAATCTTCCAACGACTATAATTTCATTTAACAAATTACTTTCGATAGGATGAAGCGATATTTATAGATATATAAGAAAATATACCTACATCAATTGTTTAAAAGAAAGGTCTAATCTTGGAAGTTAAAAATAAAAACTCAGGTTTCAAATCCGAAAAGGACTATAATGGCTTTGTTAGTCCTACGCTTAAAGGTTAATGGCAGCATGAGGATGGTTCAAGTGCATGTGCATGGTTATCGCGGCAATAGTCAATTTACACCAGAACTGTTGAAATTGGTCACTGGCAAAAATTTTTATCACGTATAAATAATATTAAACAACCTTGCTGCTCAGGTCAAATATCGTCTTTGATTTTAGCCTTTCGTATGAAAATGATTGAAATAACATAATTTAAAACCAACTTTTCACATGCATATGCAATGGGTTATAGACCTACAACGCAGTTTGTGGTTGCCTTTATTGTCGTTCATCTATTTGTTGGGTTAAGTCCCTGTATCAAAATATCTATTAAGTTAATATGTAAAATAACAGCTTACAGAATACTTTTAAAAGAAGCTAGTTCATCAAAATAAAATATCTATTGTTCAATTTTCGTAATTCTAGGACATTGGAAGCCTATATAATTTATGTTCGTCCTTCGAATTCACAATAATTAAGAAAATCGAACAATAGAAAATTCCATAGATATTTCATTTTAAATAATATGTAAATAACATTTACTTTACCTCGAGGGCCTGAGACATATTTTATTATCTTTTTTTACATGGATTAACTAACTTTTTTGTTTAATACTGCATTTTTATATGATTTACCACTAATCTTTGTAATTGTTTTATCTTTAGGTTAACAGCTTTTGTTGTTCGCTCATTTGCGAGAGCCCAGAGATATGTATTTGTTGACAAAGATCAAATGAAACATAGCGTCGAGTGGTTTCGAAGAAAGCAATCACGTTCAGGTTGTTTTCTAGAGTATGGTCAAGTGTTTGATAGATCGCTTCAAGTAAGTTCGTGCAATTTGATAAATTTAAAAAAATTCTATTTTTGTTTTTATTATATAAAAAAATTACATGCACTCGTGCGTATTATTATCAATTAACACTCGAAATAAATTCCATATTTTCGCACATTCATATATTATTATTCTCTATTATATTAATCTTATTTATTAATCATGCCTAGACGGCAATAAGGATAGTCACCACTCAACTGTGTTTCAAAACAAAACTGCTTGAGTTATCATGCGCCTGCGATTATTTGTCCCTGTTCTCCCTACCGAGAGTATTAAGGGCAAGAAATTAAGATTCTAATGTAATTAAGGTTCTAAATAAAAGTTTATATAGGTATATGAAATGAAGCAAATTATAATCTTTGTGTTACTTCGTAAACAATTTTCACGATGCGCTTCGAAAATTTCACGTTTTTGTCATGTTAAAAGTACTAGCAAATACAATGTTGCTCTTAGAGATTTTATAAAATAAATAAATAAACATAATAGTATAGTTTTATTCGAAATTAATAGAATGACATAACTATAAGAGTAAAGCATAATCTTTCTCTGTTTAAATAAACACTGTATTTTTTCGATCTCTTTTTTAATGCATAAAATTGTATTATAGTATTGTGGACCTTTTTAAATTTTCTTTTGAAAGGGTGGATTGAACAGCGAACTTACTATCACAGCCTACGTCACTATTGCTTTACTTGAGGCAGGTTTTGATGAGAAGGTAATAGCTTACTAACTGTATTTTTAACCTACTGATATGCAAGGCTTTTAAGGTCTATACCAACTGTTTATTTGTTACAGCCATTAAGGTTATTGACTATATTTAATCTTTTTTGGCATGTCACACAGCACGCCAAAAAAACCCATAAAACTGCAGAGAGCCGCATTATTGTTTATTGACAATGAAAATTTAGTTTCTTTTCTTTAAAAAAGTCTTAAAACTATATATGAGTCATGCAGGAACATAATATTCGAGGACCATTTTACAACACTATGTTTTCTAAGGCTTATGTGACCGCGTGGTTTTAAAATGTAAAAATGTTTAGCATTGGTGGATATCATCACTAACAGAAAATGCAAGCTCTTGTAAATTTATAGCACTTCATGATGCTTATTTTGCTTAGACATCTATGGTTTCCAGAGCTCTTAATTGTATATCGCGAAATCTGGATACAATTCAAGATTCCTACACCACTTCATTAGTATCGTACCTGATGGTGCTGGCAGATCATCCGAAAGCAGGAATAATGATAAGTCGTTTGAAAAACAGGGCGATAAGAGAGAAAGGTGAGTGAAGGATCGCTATGAGTGAAGGATGGCTCACTCATTCGCTATGCTCACTCGCTCGGTTTGGGATCCTTAATTCACAACTCGTGCATAAAAATCATTCGCGCTCGCCAAAATGAAGTAATTTCTATTTATTTAGAAAAATGAAGAGATGTACTATATTTAATGCAAAACACTCTTCACACAATTATCAGAATTACTTCACTAAAACAGTGGAAAATTAAATATATAATATACATAATAAATAATAATAGTACAAATTATAAGCAGTGGCGTAGGCATGCCGATTTATATAGTCACGCTATGCAAATTTCATTTTATTATCAATATTAATTTCTTTAGAAATTTATTGTTTTCACATGTAGTCAATGAACACAAAAATATTAGCATAGCATGACTAAATTGTCGGACTGGCTACGCCACTGATTATAGGCAAAAAATGAGAAATCAAACCACGAGTAACAAATTATTTTGGATTGATTCGCAATTCTATTCGTTCATTGCTAAATTATTACATTTATTTAAATCTTGTGCAATCATACAGTTATCTTGGTTATAGCAATTATGATTTTTTATTAGACGAACAACTTTACTGGTCATCAGGCAACGTAAATCAAGCACAGTTTGATTATTACCACAAGACATATGCCGCTGATGTAGAAATGACTAGCTATGCTTTATTGGCCTACATCAAACGCAATGAATCTCCTAGGGATTTAAAAAAGATTGTGAAATGGTTATCAAAACAACGAAATTACTACGGAGGCTTTTCTTCCACGCAAGTATGCAAAAAAGAGTCCTTTGTTTTACTTCGCTTTTCAGAAATGCATCTTAAATCTTTTGACCGCAATTGAAATAGAAGAATTTTAGGTGAAACACCTGGAAAACGTTCGCTGTATTTTGTGCTATAATTATAATATTAAACTTTCCTTTTTACGTCCAAATAATTTAGGACACCTGTGTAGCGTTACAAGCTCTTTCTGAAGTCGCTGAAAGATTTTATTCCAAGAGTGATCTTTCGATCTTGAATGTATCTGCGAATATAAAAGATGGTTTTAACCATAATTTCTCAGTTACTGACAACAACAAATTGATACTACAACGCGTAGAGATTCCAAGTAATTTCTTGCCAAATACATTGGGTATAAATGCATCTGGTTCAGGATGTGCTTTATTGCAGGTAAATAACGATTTTCTATTATTCATATAGGAAGTACCTATCTCACATTTACATATAAATTTAATAGATAAATATATTAAATATATTAAATATATTAACGACCTTGTACAAGTGATGGAAAATTCCTTTTAACGCCAGACGTTGCAAACTATCTCATTTAAATACGCCTATAGGGCTTTATAAATTATTTAATAATCGCTGAGCCGGTACAGACAACCGTGCGAGGGTACTAATTTCGCCCAGAGATTGGGAATTACACCCGGGTATTGTGACAAATCATACAGCGGAATTCAAATTAAGTTGTCTAAATTCTATGTCATGGACGTTGGATGGTTTTGCTAGTTATGCGCATGAAATTTAAATCAGTGGATCACCGTTAATCACCAACTTTCTTATAGGCTGAGTCAAAAATTTGTATTTCAGTATTAACATAAGCAATTTAAGTGCACATTCCCAAAGTTTTTATTTTTATAAAACTGTTTTTAAAAATTTCACCAAATAAAATGGAAAAATGGTAACGAATCCCATAAAATCGTCAAGAAACATGCATCAAAGACAAAAAGGTTTCCTCCTCAAGATTAAAAAGCGATAAAAGAACGACTCATACTCGATAAAAAGCTTTCAAATGCTTTTAAAACGTAAATTGGTATTTTAATGTAACCTGTCGCTTCAAAATCAAACAGTCAACGGCATAGATATTTGAAGAGTATTTGAGGTACTACACTTGAAGATTTTGTACTGTTTTTCTAAAACCTCATGATCAAAATTAATGTTGAAATTTCAAAAGTTACCTATGTTCGTAGGGTCTCTAAACGCCTGTAGAACACTGACGACATCGCCTGCAATGTTATGATTAGCTATCTTGTACCAAATAATAAAAATATTGGCTCTCGTCGCTTTACCATTGGGTCATTCCATAATATAAACTTATAGTTATAGCTAATTTAGGCACAGGAGATTATATATTCTTGGTTGAAAATGGAGACGGGTGCTGCATGCATGTATCTCTAGTTTAATTCGAGAAATTTTGGCTCGACATGCGAGTCTGTTTTGCGCTTTATACTATAGTTAGACTATATACTTTTGATTTTTGTCATTTGTGTTTTTCCCCTTAGTGTAGAGTGATGTTTATGCATTTTTATGGCGAAGTAATAATTTGCTTTACGCTTAGAATGAATATATGCACGTGCTCGTTTTTACTTTTAAGTAATATAAAATAACATATTTTTTGCGAATCGGTCGTTAACACAGATATTTTTGGGGTTTTTTTGTTGAGAAACAGTGAAAAGTTGTGCACTAAATGATCTATTTTCATTTTTACAATACTTCTATTCTACGCCTAAAACGCATTTTATTTCAAATAGTTAACTTCTCACTTTCCATTTAGGTTTCTGTGAAATACAACATTCCCGTTTTTGAATTACCGCCAGCCTTCAGTGTGAACGTTTCTGTCCATCCACGCGGAGCAAAAGATGAGGAAGAAGAAACTCCTTCATGTCAACCTTTGCAGTTAAGAATACAAGCAAGGTGTGTGTATTAAACTCTCTATTCTATCACCTATCTTTGTAATTTTTTTGGAAATTGATAGCTCATAAAATTCGTGCAGCTGTATAAAACATACCAGAAAACTTCTCAACCCAATTAACCTAATTTAAACATGGGTGAATTATAAATAGCCGAAGCTCATTTATTTACAAACTCGATTTATTGGTTTAGATGGCTCAAAAACGATGTTTCAAATATGGCTATAGTTGATGTTAAGCTCGTGTCGGGATTCACCGTGAACGAAAAATCTCTGGAACTGGTAAAAAAATTCTCATATAGAAATTTTTAAATTGGATTTTTATTATTGCTATACTCTCAACTGGTGTAACAGTACGTGTTACGGTGAAAAAACGCGTTACGTCGTACGGGCCGCTTAGGATCGTTTAGTTGGGGGTGGGTAATGATTTTTACAGCCTGCCAACATGAATAAAATGAATGTATGCAGTCTACTTAGCGAAATTCCGCGGCTCTTGCCCTGACGTTCTTGGGAATAAAAAGCATGTGTTAAATAAATAAATAAAAAAAAATTATTAACATTATAAGTTAATATATATACTTTTAAAGTATCCAGAGAAGCTGCGTAAATCTCAACCTGGTGCGGGGGGACGGGACTAATAAAAAAATGCTGAGAATTTCTTAATTATCTATTTCTTAAGTATTTCTTGATTATCTACATAACATTATGTCAGTTTAATTTCAACTAGCTATATATCTCAATATATAATCGACACTACTTTTAAGAGAGGAAATAAACTGTGTGTGTCCACAATCGTCAAAATTTATCGCTAATTCCTATGGAAATATGCTTTTTTTTTCTTTTTAACCCAATGCACTGATAACAATTATAAGGATAATTAATTTTAGAGTGCTAAAATTATGTAACTCGTAAGTCAAAAACATTGGAGCAAAAACCTTGTTTTTATAGCGATTTACTGTAGCTATGAAACATGAACAAAACACTTCAGAGCAACAGGGTTCGAAAATTTCCTCGTTAAAAAATGGATACATACCCAGCGCACAAGCTTGTTTACATCGTTTAAAAAAAATATTTAAATTGTTGTTGCTTTATAACATAATATCGCTATATAACGCTTTTGTCTCATTCCTTTTTAGAAGTTAAAGGGAAACAAAAAGTGCACGGCCGGCCAGGCAAATAGGGCAATCTTAAAACGATTTGAAACAGAAGGACAACACGTTATTCTGTATTTCGATGAGGTAAACGCATACATTATTAACTACGTGTTTTATTACTATTATTACTATTATTATTTTAATTTAAAAACTTCGCCGTTTACATTAAATTAATTATACAAAAACTTCACAAAAGGACATACCTGGCAGGGCATCCCCAATAGCAAACATTACCAGAAATTTGCGACATGATAATTTGCATATATACTAATTTGCATTTAACTTTCAGCATAATGGCCTTCAACTTTTACTATTAAATACATATAGTAAATACACAAAATCTAAAAATGCCGTTGACCTAGATCTTGCCCACTGTTTGCCGACCTCTGGATCAATAAAACAGCCGTTTCCCAACGTTTTAATGATCGAATTACTTAGCTACCTTAGGTATTTCTACGTTCGGCCAAATGATTGTGAACAAATGGGTATATAGCCTTCGTATTATTCAAGTTACAGATAAGACTGATAATATTTTTTAAAGTGATTGCAGTAAAAATCAGAGCCGTACAAGAAAGTTTATTCAAAAATACGAAAGACAATATCTTCAACAATTTTTTTGGTACATTATACGTCAATTTATCAACTATCTGAATCGAAATATTCGAATCAATGTGAGCGATTTTAAAAGTTCGTGGACAGAACACGGACAAAACTTTGAGCAATATATCTTTAAATTTGGCAGAATGCAGAAATGCCCAAGCTAAAAAATTCTGTCACCAAAACGTTTCTAAACAGCTGCTCTACCGATCTAGAGGTCGGCAAACAGTGCGCAAGGTCTAGGGCAACGGCATTTTAAAGTTTTGTATAACTACCTAATGTATTTTATAGTAAAAGTTGAAGGCCATTATGCTGAAAGTTAAATGCAAATTAGTATACATGCAAATTATCATGTCGCAAATTTCTGGTAATGAGCCAATTACAGCGGATTTTATAAATTTTCACAGAGCCGTGCAACAGCTAGAATACAATAACATTGCCAAAAATTTGTGACATGGTGATTTGCATATAAGTAATTTGAATATAACTTTCAAAATTAATCGCCTTTAACAAAAGTTCAACACCTAAAATTGCCGTCACACTGGATGTTGCCCACTGTTTGCCAACCTCTGGATCAATAGAACAGCCGTTTTACAACGCCTTAATTATCGAATTAGTTACCTTGGGTAATTCCATGTTCCGCCAATTGACTGTGTTCAATGTTTATATACGCTTTGTATGGTGTGAGTGCCTTATGAGACTGATAATATTTTTAATGTGCAACCGCAGAAAAAATCCCCACCCTACTGGAAAATTCATATTAGGAATACGAAAGGCATGCAATATCTTTAACAAAATTTCTTGGTATATTACACGTCAATTCATCAGCAATCCGAATCGAAATGTTGTGAGCGATTTTATAAATTTGTTGAGAGAACACGCCCAAAATTTTAAGCAATATATTTTTAAATTATGCGGACTGCAGAAATACCAAAGGTAAATGAAGAATTCGGTTACCAAAACGTTCAAAACAGCTTTTCTATCCATCTAGAGGTCGGCAAATAGTCCTCGAAGTCTGTGGCTCAGATCTTACGACGTTTTATATTTTCACTAAATGTTGTATTTTATAGTAAAACTCTAACATCATTATGTATGAATTAAGCCATTTTTGTCACCAATTTCTGGTAATGATAGTAAAAAAACCTAATGATAGTATTTACATTAAATTATAATACTACATTTGTGACCTTCCACGGGAAAACGTACGTTAACGATATTTCGTTGAAACGGCAAAACGAACGGATAACGAACGGGTAGTGAACGATTTGTCATAACGTTTCAACGAACCCAAAAAACGTTTTGACGAATTCAGCTAAAAAAGTGAACGTTTGAAGTCGAGAATACGAACGGATAAATAAACGTTCAATCTGAAGCCGTTTGAACGTTTTATGTTTATGAACGGTTTTAACGATCTAGTCTGAACGCCTGTTGCGCGTATGATTGACGCAAGATATTATTGACTATAATTAAAAGAATAGGAAATATTTTCAAACACGTAACATGTGTTGGCGCAAATATGCGTGTACATAAAAAGCTATACCTTCATTTTAATGCTTAACTAAAATTATTAGCTATACTACCTAAATCACAATATTATATACTTTATATACATATATACATTTGCATTTTGCATCAAAATTCGGGTTTATTCGTTAGAAAGCCTTCAGTTATTAGTACAAATTATCATCGTTATGTCGAATTAATCAATGCATCATCTGCAACTATACCCATCAAAATATTCAGCGCGTGTTTATTTGCAACAACGTTACAGATGTTGTAAATCTCTCCACGGACAAACTATATGTATGGGTGGTTAAGGACACATATAAACACATCATGCATGCATCCGTTTTATTAACACGGCTCTAAACCGAGAGTAAACGAAGATTGCCATAAATGGCCTGACTTCGATAATAATATCATAGGCAATGTCATTGGTCACCGTCTCAGTTTGGTTGAGTTTCAGCTACTGCATGGATACATATTTTATGTTAAACTAAACACAAGAGATTCCATTGTACACTTTTGCTTGTACTCTTTGACGCGCAAACGACTAAATTAATTAGCGCAAGGATCAAGTTGTTTACAGATGATAACCAGACATTAATAACAGTTATACAGAATATCGCATACGGAAAGTTCGTTTGTATGCGAACCAGCGTAGTAACGTGTGCTTGCATGCTGTCAAAACTTATTTGGTATCAATAGCCTACTACATTAAATATCCAAACCATTTATGCACGTGAAAATCCACATTTAAATTTCAGCAATGCATTGCGCGGTAATAAAATATTTAAAATATAAGCTTGAATATTTACCTAGTGCACACAATATGTTCCGTGCGGCAATAGCCTCTAGCTGCGGTCAAGCTTGTCGCGGAATGTCGCCTATACACAGTACTGTCAGTAGCAACTAAGGGCATCATTATACCTTAAGAATATTTTAAAATATGATAATAATCTATTTTATCGACTGCACGCACCATCGCCATATTTTCTTCGCAAAGCTAAAGCTGCAATGTTCTTATTTCTGCCGCCATTTTTTCATATAAGTGATATGTTTTGTGACCATACGATGACGTTTGCATGTGTAATGACTTATGAACCAGTATATCGCTAATTAATACTTGTGATATTAAATTAGCTAACTAAATTCTTGGTGGTCACTATATTCATCAGGAAATATTTTATTTCCCCCCAAATATTCGACCATCTACATAGTTAACTGTGTAAATACTTATGCTAGCTGCATGAGCCTAACAATAGTGACCTAAAGAAATAGAACGCGTAAATTAATGGGATAATTTTCGAAATCTTCATTTCAAACGATCGCGGCAATCCGCAATCCTGAAGGTCCGAAATCCGCCCTGCAAAGCAACTTAATACTCAACCCCGGCAGCAAGAAAAAATTGCACACTATTTTCACTAAAGCATATAGCAATAGCAGACGGCCCATATAGAAACCGTGTTTTTAAATCACAAAGAGTGCAAATAATTTTCTGCAAAGCATATAGCAATGCTGACGCCCATATAGAAACGACAATGCCAAACGCATGCACAGGGGAGTTTATACTCACCATTTTAAGAAACAAACGATCCTCAACATCTTCGAGACATCTACTTGTGACACAATTTGTGCCTCCTGCTTACAGTAAAATTAACTAATCAAGATTAATTAAGACATGCATGAAAGCATTAATCCATTTTGTCTGGCGAAATCTTTTTATATCATATAATTATATATATTTCGAGGTAGCATCTACCCTTTTTTTATGAAAAATGTCAGCAAAGTTTGTAAACAATTGTTGTTTCAATGTAAGTAAATGCATCCTATAAATTGTAACCACCAAGCTAACAACTACTCTAACCTCAGCCAAGCCATTTTGAAGGTCTGGCAACCTTTCATGTCATGTTTATTCGGAATGATTGGATGATCGTGGCCCAACTTGATTTCACCGGCCATGATAAGCAATCTAAAGGGTTATATTGCAGTGCGCATTTATATCCGAATACATTTTACTCGCGTTAACATATACATAAAATGCAATTGAGAACGCCTTGTTATATACAATTGCATGATCATCTATATGAAATCTTACTTCGAATGCGTGTCATATTTCGATATATGCATGGATCAATAGAGAGCTACAGTTTAGCCAAGCAAACACACTCAAGAAAAAAATACCTTAAATCGAGCCAACCGTCATACGAATTCTGTTGATGATCTCATTGATAAGCCGGATTTCAATGCTTGGAGGAAAATAATTGCAAGTGCGCCTAATAAAGTGGCCCAGTCATGACTTTCCTTATATCATAGCTAATGTTTCATTTAGTGTTCATACCTGGTATTAACCTTTATATATGCACGCGTTAAAACGCCTTGACTTCTCCATACATGCTAATATCCACCGAGTATATTTGGGACAGTCTTTGCGAAATTATTGGTAAAGATCTTTACCCGCGCGCTCATGCACGCATAAACAGTTGATAGGCGCCATTTCAAATTTGCTCATTTTGCCGCTCTAGCTGGCAGGCTTCAAGGTGCAATGACCATGCATAATTGCAATTTAATATCCGGAATGTAATTTCAATAAAGGAGTCCAAATCAAAATTAGTTAAAATTTTCCTGTTCCCAACAGCTGATATGTTGTCCAAGCAAGATAAATTCCAATGCTCCTTTTCTGATGAATTATATATAGCGAAATATATGTAGCAAAATATCTGAAAGGTCAAACTTAAATGTTTGTAAACGTTAGCTTGGCAACTTGCCCTTTAGGCTTGTGTCAGCCCAGTTGTGCGCAAGGAAGGACTGCACGCATTTTAAAACATAGCGCAAAACTCAACCTCACAAAACACGGAATTTTTTTTGTAATAAACAATGTCACACAATGAACATCATTGATATAGGTTCATTACTTTCATACAGTCTCTATCATTTATACGATTTGAGTCTTTTCCGCGTTCCACGTTTCCGATTCGAGGAGCAAGTCGAGAGAAATCAAATTACAACCAAAATATACACGGGGAGTGAATTGTGCTGAAATGTGCACATATCAATATATATGAAGTATTTTTTTGTGAATTAAGAGTCTAAATAAATATTTACAATGCATGAGTTATATTTATGCCATAAGTTATATTTATGCAATTGCCACCTTTCAACATGCCAGCAACGATCGAGCCAGATGGCTTAGATCTGGGGAGACAAAGATACCTTTTTAAGGAAATAAGACAATTTTGTAAGCGGGGCACTGAGGATCTTGTTGCTCCGGCTCCAGTTTTAGACTAGATGCACGTACATATTTAAATTGCTATGATATTCATGCAGTGGCGAAACGAACAGAGCCGAGGATGGGGTCTTGAGCTATACTTGGTACTGCGGGGTCCCTTAATTCGCTGTTTGTCATAAATCACGTTTTGCTTATACTATGATGTTTCGTTATCTATCCTGGCCCCCAATAAATGGGGATCTCTTAGTTCTCCGCGTCGTAACCCTACCGAACGCGCGTTGGGTCACTGTATTTATGTCTTCAAATATTAGCTAGGGTATTTCAATTGTTGTATAATTTGTAGCTATGTCAGACTGCATTAAAAACAACGAGTTTCAAGCTGAAATGTCCGTCCTAGGATGCGGTCCTTAATTTTGAATAGTTTTTAATCAGTAGCTGCTTCGTCGGAGGCCCAGCTAGATAAGTTTATCAGATGTAAATAAATTAGCTAAATACACATGGTTCAAAAGTACGATATTAATATGTAACACGCAAAATCCCTCAATTCATTTTAAAATCTGGTTTTGTCTGTTTACATACATTTAGAGACTTCCGACAATTATGCAACCTAATTAGCACCTTGCCAAGGCATATTATGGCTCGTAAATGCTAATATATTGCTTGCGACGTTGTTTGTGCGCGCGGTGAAATTTGGCTTATGGAAGCTACAGAAGTATAGTAAAGCACAAATTCTAACCATTTAGTGCATTACCGAAATTCAAAAGACGATAAATTTTTGAAAGAAAGCTTACGACGTGAAATTTGACGCTAATGAAATAATTGCATGCACTGAATGTTAATAGCCTTCATGTCTGCATGATCATGACGCTAAGCATGAACCATAACATGAAGCGCACAAAATAGCATTCGCGATTAGGCTAAAGGGATATTTCCTTTACAAGCCTTCTACTAAGGAACTAAATGCGTTTCTGGGAGTATTTCTGTGTAGCACATTCTGCGCTTTCTTCTACAAAGTTGTAACATTGCAAATGTTTAATCTAATATGTTGAACCAAATCCAATGCGATTGAACGAAATTCCGGCAAACGTTTCAACGAACGGTAAATCAAACGGTTGAACGCTTTTGGACCAATTTTCAAACGTTTTTTCCTAAGCATTCGAACGGGCAATTTCGAACGATGAACGATCTCGAAAATCGTTTCAACGAACGCTTCAAGCGTTTGAACGGCAAACGAACGGATAACGAACGATATTTTCGAACGAACGAAATAGCGTTAACGTATGTTTTCCCGTGGAAGGTCACATTTACAGATTTATTAACCATTACTAGAAATACATGCATGCAGCAACCCCTCGCCATTTTAAACGAAGCAAAATATTTCGTCCGCTACCCAGACCTAACTTTCTACGCTAATATTATGAAATAACTCGGAAACAAAGACAGTCGTAAAGGTGAACAGAAATCACCTGTTTGCCTGCCATTACGTTGCAGTTTAAGTGAGTTTTAAGCTTTTCTATAGCTAAACCTTCAAAACATCAAAACAGCACAAATAATTATTATAACCATACAAGCACTAAACGTCGAATGTTGTTTTTCGATTATTTATTTTATTCAATGATTTTAGCGACTATATAAGCTGCAAAGTGATATTTGTTTTATCAAAACTCTGAGGAACACTTAAAGTTTAAGCGATGATGTAAAGCCTTAAACGGTCGGTTAGCTCCTTGTAAAACGACATACCAAGCTCATACTTGCAAAAAAAAACAATGCATTCTTACAGCAAACACTGAATAAGCAAAATATAGACACCTACCACTTCAAAGATTATAAACTATGAGTCGTTCCTATTTCACCAACTGTTTCTGCGCTGTGATGATCTTTAAATCTTATTATTATTTTAATATTTGACTCCATGATTTCATTTTATATTTTAAAAAAAAAGTTTGCAAAACGGTTAAAATGCTGACGCTATCATGCATGCTCTCTTTTTGTCTTAGCCAATCAGCAAGTTGTAGACGACCGTTCTTTCTTCGTTCAAATTTGGCGCATGCGCACAACTACCATGACCATTGAACGTCCATGACATTTGGGCAACTTTGGATTCCGCTATGTTCTCCCGCGTCCCGGGTGTAATTCCTAATCTCTTGGCGAAATTAGTACCCTCGGGGATTATTGATCAGTCTTTTAAATGAATTGATTCAACAGTCGACATAATTATACGTATTAACGATTTTAAGCGGTTGACGATTCCAGGACACCGCTGCTCGGGACGTAGTGTATAGTAACTATCTCTAAAGCCACCTTTTTAAAATTAATTGTAAACTAGTGTAGTTTCTTTACATAGCGTCAATCTAATTCAATGTTTATATAAATGAATAATTTCTCCAGATAAAAGAGTTGGATTTCTCGCTGGATATCACGCAGAGTACATTAGTAAAGAACGCCCGGCCAGGTGTTGTCAGTGTCTACGATTATTATGAACCAGGTATTACGATACTAAGATTAATCTTTTGAAATAGCTCAGAAACAAAACATGCATGCATATATATGACAACGCGGTAAAAGGTTACGCGCTTGTGCGAGGTTTTAAAAAATACGCGAGAAAGTAATCACGTAAATACTGAGTGAAGAAAATTTGGTCGCAATTACTTTCATTCGCAAAAAAAATTTACTGAATATTTCCTTGGAAATTCTACGAAGAATTAGCAGCTTTTCCTCAGTCTGTGTTGCTTTTCGTTGAAACGAGAAAACAACTAGCGGAGAAATAATTATTTTATCCATGCACAAGCGTTTCATTTCCGTATTTTGTGCACACGTGCGTCTACGTCGAAATGGTAGCCTATGAACACGCCCGAATGGCACATCCCGAAAAAAAGATACTGTCTCGATTTAGAATCTTAAATTTAAATATTAAATTAAATCTCACATGCAATAATGAATGGAGGTACATTGTATTTTATTTTTCTATTTAGAAAGCCAAGGGAAGGTTATGTACAACATCACTGAAGATGATTGCCGTGGTGAAGAAGGTAAGGTGCAAGATGCAAGCTCGTAATTTTTACACAAATAAGCAACATGCATATAATAAATTCGAAAATCAGAATGGACAATAATCATCCTACTCATTTAAAACTATTTACGGGGTCCATGTAGATTATTATTATAGCCGTCCATTCTCACCACTGAGCCTTGAATTGTTCCTTCCTTTATAAGTCCCTCAGTATACCAGTTGGCTAATACCAGTCTTTGTCCCGTTAAATTTTGACGCACGCGCATACCTAACACCAATGAACACCGACCACAGAGTAGACCCTCGAATTATGCAGAAATAGCTGTATCACTAGCTAGTGGATGACAATGCATATTCCAAGGGATTAATTGATGATTAATTTGCAGGAGGATGCTCATTGACACCGTGCGGTTCTAACGGTTACTGCACAAACACCAACGGTTCTTACTTCTGCCAGTGTGCATCAGGTTTCACATCATCGGACGGTGGACGAACTTGTACAGGTTGGTATAGCAGAGACTTAATCTAAACTATTGCTATGTATATTTACATGATTAATGACCGGCTTCATTTTCAATTTTTGTTTTTCACAATGTTAAAAGGAAAGTGGTGCAATGTCAACATTAACATACTATATAATTATATTGGTTTGTTTACATGTTCATTTCCATGTTTTGAGCAGAGCACAATGATGAGTACATCCCGCAAATTTAGTGCGCTTGAAACTTATTTATACGGTGCATGTTTAAAACGTAGCTATTAATGTTTACATATTCATTGAATCCTTCGGGCGCAGGATATCGTAAGGACAATGTATTTTAAACAATATTTTCAGCAACGAAATGCCCTGTGGGTTGGGAGGCATTCGATGGACTCTGCTTTTATATCAGCAATGGCGTTGCGACATCATGGAATAGTGCGAAAGACAACTGTCGTGAACGTGGCGGCCATTTGGCAGTTCCAACAAACACGAAAACGAATAATTTTATCTATCAGGTTATTAAGCAACATAACGTCTTCGCAGCGTGGATTGGCGTGTACCGAAGATCGGGAAGAGTGTTTTACACAGTGGGTGATGAGGAGATCTCGTATAAAAACTGGAATAGATGGGAGCCAAACAATGCTGGCGGGCAGGAGAACTGCGTCGAAATATTAAACAGAGCAACAGGGAAATGGAATGATCGGAGATGTAACTTCAGCGGTCGTCGTTACCTTTGTCAGCGGTGTCTGTGAATATACGACAGCAGCTGGGATTGAAAAGCTATTTTTTCCGATAAAAAGAAAATACGGCAACGGACTTTACATTGAAATATTAAATCAGAAAAATTCGTTTAATTTTTTTTTTAGTTATACGTAGTCAATCTTTTGTAGTGTTAATCACCTTGATTCGATATTAAAATCAATATGAAAGGCATCTCAGAGCATTAAATTATCTTTTTCAAATTGATTCCATATCTCCTGAAACATAAAACTAAAAAAATTGAGATACCATTTGATTAATTGTTTTAACATAGGAAGCTGTTTAACTGTTTTATTAAATAAACAAGCGCTAAACAAGATATAGCTAAATCCAAAATAAAAATTTACTCGTAATTAATTTGACTAATTACAGGATACATCTTTTTAAAAAAATTAATAATTGAATGCTGTATCTTTTTTTACGTTTTATAACAGAAAATCTGAAACAAATCCGTATGTTTTGCAATGTACATATATTGCTGATAAATGAGCAATGCTGAACAACATTTTTGAGACAGGAAAAATCAACCTGCTACCATCTTTTCTTGTATTGTCGACAACTCAGTGAAAAATTATGTTTGATCGAGCAAAAACAGCCATTTGATAACTTCTATGTCCCATATTGTTTTAACATTATTGCTGCCTGGAGTTACTCACTTACACTATTCTTGGGCGTTAGCTGATCTTCTACTCGCGCCAGTCCGTTTGCCCGAACTATGTATGGTCGACATCTCGATTTTTGGATGTCGAGATGTCAAAGTTTATGACATTTTGCGACGTTGTAATTTCGGTGCACAAGGAAGCTTTAAAATTCCATTCGCTAGATTGTCTACACAAGCATCTGAACTCTCCGACTACGTGGCAAACATGATAATGAGCTATAGCCTTTTCTGTACCACGTGTTTGTGTGAACTTTATCGACTTGAATTCTTGAAAGTTTGGTTTTTGTTGAATAATATAGTTTTGCAATAAATACACTCATCCCGCAGTAGTCGCGGAACATACCAAATCATTTTGGGACAAATGGGACAAATTGGCCATTTCTGAATGATTTATGAACGTCGTATAAACATAATGAAAATTACATTTTAATTACTCTGGGTAAATTTCCACTTAAGTATGTGTGTAATTTCCACTTTAATTACTCTGGGTAAATTTCCACTTAAGTTTAAACAAGATTGATAAAATAAGTTGCCAGGCGCTTTTTTATTTATACCCGAGCAGGTGCGGAGCAACGTGCGGGGGTACTAATTCCACTGGGTGATTAAATACACCCTGATATTTTGACAGAACATAGCGGAATCCAAAGTTGTGTCATGGACAGTCGACGTTGGGTGGTTTTTATGTGCGCATGCGCGAAATTTAAACAAATTAAGACTGGTTATCAGGAACGTCCTGATGTTTTACCTTGAAAAGAGTTTTTTAAAGTTGAAATTTGAAATTCGATAAAAGAAATGTCAATTTAGAGCTTGTAAAGTCGACTGAGATATTCTCAGCAATTTCGAAGAATAACATTATGACGCTTAGGTCCTGAAGTTGTGGTCCTAAAGAAATGACGTTTTGAAGATTGATTTTAAACATTACTAAGCATCGATTAATAAATTTCCGGCTTCAAGCAGCTGAAAAACGGTGATGTTAACTTCAGTTTTATTAATGTTTTTTTAATATACATTTGATTCTGAATAACAATATTAAAGTTAATCAGCTATCGACTCATTTGAGTCATGTCATAATATAAGCTTAGATTTCGCTATAGTAAATTATATTGGCCGTTTAGATTGATTTGGCGGGGGTAAGTGCATGCACGTATTTTTAGTTTTATTTATATAATTTATAGTAGAAATTATTTTTTCTATTTCTATGTACTATTTAACAATTAGACAACGAAGGCGTGTTGTCTAATTGTTTTAGTATACACCCTGTACCTAGATATATTAATTTCGAAAAAATAATCGATACACCGCAATTACACCCAAAAATAATTCAATTTTATACGGTTGCGACTTGCGCGAGCGAAATTTTCCCAAGCGTGCACCATCTTGAATAGACAATGGTTGAGTAGCCAATCAGAATGTAGGATTTGTAATAGACAATGATCGGGTGTATACAAATATTATTATATCAACTGAATACTCTTTAGAAACACGTAATCATATATCTAATTTATCCCCAAGCCGGTAATGAGCACCGTAAAAATGTTATTTCGTGAATTTATTTGTAATTTTAAAAAAGTGCTTATTAAACTTTAACTTTGTGCCAAGCGAAACGAGAGGAAACAAGATAGAGGATGAAAGACAAACGCACTACTCAGGAACCGTCGACAACTGTTTTGGTCAGATTAGCCGAACTGGTGCTCACTCTCAATAATTTTTCCTTTGATGGTGAGCATTACCAACAGATAAGTTGTGAAGCAATGGGAAATGTTGGCCCTGGACCTTCTGCCGTTAACCTTCGATAGGGAGGTTAAAGACTTGGTGTTTCTGTACAAGGCTCTGTTTGGTTATGTGAATGTTGATGTCAGTAATTGTGTCTCGTTTGTCAGTCATGGTCGAACTCGGCTGAGTAACACCTCAAAGTACATTCTAAAATGTCAAATCTGTAGAACAAGCACTTATCAATCTTCGTATTATAATCGTGTCGTGAAACTGTGGAACACTGTATGTAAAGATATATGTTTAGACACTGTGTCTAGTCCTAGTTCTTTTAAATGTTTAGTTAAACGTAGATACTTTAGTATTGTTGATTCTATTTATGATGTTGACTTGTCATGTACGTGGTCCTTGGTTCGTGACTGCTCGTGTCATATGACTTAAATTGTATTGTACTGGGTGTGTGTAGTGTTGTGTGTGTAATGATAGTAATGATTTAGTAAAGTTTGGGAAGGTATCTTGCATGGTTCCTCGAGTCCCGTTTATACCTTGCCCTTTTAGGGTCTATATTTTAGGAGTAGTTTTAATTCAATATTTTATATGTTTCTTTGTAAAAATATGTTTAATTGACCCTAATAAAGATAATAATAATAATAATAATAAATATAATAATAATAATAATATAATAATAATAATAATAATAAATAATATAATAATAATAATAATAATAATAATAATAATAATAATAATAATAATAATAATAATAAAAGAAATAAAATGGGTCCCAATTATGCCAACTTTTTTGTTGATTTTGTGGAAAAACAAATCTTGGGAAGGTACATCGATGATTGTCTTAGAACAACATCATGTTCCCGTGCTGAGTTGGAGAGATTCATCAAGTTTGTTGATGAATTTCATCCAGCACTCCAATTCACATGAAAGATTAGTGGGACCAGTGTATCATTCTTAGATATCCTGGTCTCCATCAATGGGAATAGGCTCTCTACCTTAGTGTTCTACAAGCCCACTGACTCCCATCGCTACCTCTTATATTCATCCTTCCACCCCAGCCACACTAAGAGGTCTATCCCCTTCTCACAATTCCTTCATTATCGCCGCCTTTGCATTGAAGATGATGACTTCCAGGCCAAATGTCTGGAGATGAAAACATTCTTTGTCCGGCGCGGCTATACCTCCCCACTCATTGACACTGCCTTATCTAAGACCTGTGACATTTCCCCCTTAGACAGCCTTAGAGACTCTGTCTCTAGCACCCCTAGCATTAATTTTACTCCCTTAGTCCTAACCACAGACAATCCAAAAGACAGGGACTGGAAACGCTATTGTTTTCGCGTGCGCTCTCCGTGATACGGCCGGCAAATTTTGCGGGCTAATGTAGAACTCCATTTTCGAGAACAGCAATGGAGCCACTTCTCAGCAAAAAGACAACGCACGCAGTTATTTGGTGATTTGTAGCTTCAATAACGCAAAGAATATGTTGGTAAAAGCAATAAGTTAACAGTTTATTGTTTTTTGTTTAAACTATTTTCAAATGGGGCTCTAAAACTTGCCTAAAGTAAATTTAATAGGCACATGTTTCGAGAAAAACAATGGCGACATTCAGTTTAGCAAAAAATACAACGCACGAAGTTTTTTTATGATAATTTAACTTTTTTAATATAAGACGATGTTGGAAAATGCGATAAGTGCACAGTTAGTTGATTTATTGTGTCAAATATAGAAAAATGATCCTCTGAAATTGGGTCGAAGTGATTTTATAGGGTCCTAACTAGGTACATATTCTACGAGAACAAAAAAGTGACATTTTTTACATCAAAACACGACGCGTGCAGTTATTGGCGATTCTTAGCTTTTTAAGCGGAAAAAGAGGCCGAAAAGATAATAGATGTATACCCTGTATTATTTTGTTTACACTATGCGAGACAAAGTTGCTCAATTTATCAAAATTGTAGTTACAGTGTACAAATTAATAGTGCATACATGGCGATCCTTTTGTGGTTGGAACTGAAAAAGGTTCTTACTGTCGGACTGACACACTAGTCTGCATCTAGTTACAAGTTGCAGTCGCTGTCCTAATGGATTCTTGTGTAATATATATGGCGCTATTTGTATGCGGTCAAAGAAAATTTATAGCTTTGATTACAAGTTACAGGGTCCCAAAAAACTACCTAATTTTTACGTGCGTACACTTTTGATGCAAAAACTTCTGGAACTGAAACTATGAGCACTGTTTACACTCAAGATGAAAAATGAAAACGCACTTACCTTGAAAATTTATCTGACTTGAAGGTCAGGTAGAAATATAATATTTGTATTTAAAAAATCCTTCAAAATATGCAAACTTTTGCTGGATCTACCTTGCATTATTTTTTCCTAATAAAGAGCCCGGTTGCGTAGCAACTTAAAAATTGACGTGATAAAGCCATATCACGGATGGCGCGTCAGCATTATAAGTGTTTTAGCTTGCGTTTCCAGTCCCTGTCTTCTGGATTGTCTATGTTCTAACACACCATCCCTTCAATTTTGCTGTTAGGGATGTCTTACTTAGGAATTTTCATATCATGCGGAATGATCCCAAAACATCATCCATTTTCACCGATAATCCCCTAGTCTCTTTTCGGCACAACAAGAATATCCGGGACACATTGGTTCACAGCTCTCTACCGCAAAACTGTTGAGAGCCCAATGGCACATTCCCATGTGGCATTGGCCAATGTAAAACATGCTCATTTACCGATTCCAGCGGCTCCCAATTCTCAGTTTTTCATCAGGGACCATTTCACATTCCTCTTTTACAACGACGAATGCAACTCATCCACAGTCCACGTTCTTCTTAGCTATAATATAATCAAGCAGCAGCGTGGCAGCGTCTTCAAACAACTTAGCATCAAATGTGGTATAACAACATACAGTTCAAGACAAAGCGGTGTAAGAAAAATAATTCATGATCTGCAAACTTATATAACTGTTTAAAAGTGTACATGTTTACTTTTGATAAACGACCCCTTTTCTTTATGTTGTTTGGTTTCTGTGTAATAGCAGGATCGTCAGGGCCGTGTGGGGGAAAGCTTATAAGTAATTGAATTTGATGGCGATAATCCCGGCCAAACGACAAGTTTAATTTGCTTTCTTCAACTTATATTCTGTTATAATATTCATATGTTATTTTCCAGATTGGAGGTCCGTATAGGAAAATATTTTCCACGTAAGGTCTCAAAAACAGCCCGAGGCCGAAGGCCGTTTTTGAAACCGAAGGACATCTTTCTTTATACTTACCGATTAAACTCGTAAATAATAATTTTTTTGCGGTCTTAATTCATTTCTTTATCATGATTATCATCATGTTAAGATATTCCGCTATAGTTCTACACAGTCATAACGTGTCCAAACGAGGGATGATCCGGACTAAATAGTTCAAAACGAAGGTCAGGCACACCAACACATGAAGCTGCCAACAGACAGGTGAAAAAAAACACAAGCAACTCCTGGTTAAAAGTTATGAGTTGCCTATATGGTTCTTTATTTGTTTTTCTGTTGCAAGTAAAGGTAAATAATGTCATAATACCTATTAGACCAGATATTGAGAGATCCATGTCGCATTTTAATGTTGCCGGTATTACCGATTCGGTATATGCTCGTAAAACACGTGCGCATGTACGGAACAGAAAATTAATATTCAATGCTGCATGGGTCAGGGGATGGATTCTTATATACTCTTGATAGATCAAGCGAGTGGTTCCCAAAATCTACTCCTTATTAGTAATGACCAAGAAAGTCAGTTCCAAGAATTGCATCGTAAGCTAGATTTTCTATAGTGTATGCATAATAGGTGTAGTTGTATTCGCCAATTTTAAAAGGGATTAACGCTGCACCTTTGTTGGCATACCTTCGCCGCTGACAGTTCTGATTGCATGTGGAAAGGCTGTACAAGTGTTACTAGTTTTTATGTCGCAATTTGCGATTTTGTTAAATAAAGTCTAGCCAATCGTGGTAAAAGAAGCCCCAGTGGCTCATAAAAAAATGTCGGTATGCTACTTACTTTGCTTTCACAAACAGACAATTACTAGGAGTCTTAAATGTAATACCATGCGCCTCTTGTTGATGGAACAGGATATGAATTTGAAACAACAATTCTATGTTCTTTATTTGTTTCTTTATTTACTTCGCATGACAAATCAACTAAATCGGTAGACACTGGTACACATTGAAGGTATGCAATAGCAAACTCCTATCGAAATCGATTGCCTTTACAGTAGACTGTTAAGATGAATATATAAATATTGGCCCCCCATCATCGATGTCGGCTACATCACTCATCGTACTTGATTGATTAATCACGAAACAACGAAGGTTATTTGCTTTAAATTTGTGGTTCTTTAATACGTTAAGCTCCAATAGATTAACTAAGATTACCAACAACTTGCTTCCATGCAGCCTGTTGCATTCGCTTCCGAGAAAAACTTTTTTGTTCGTTATGTGTTTTCTTTTGAATTTACGACTTCATGAAGTGGTTTTCACTGGATACAAATATATACTTTGTTATGTTATGCATACTTCAAGAAGAATAAAGTTATTCGGTTCTGTTTTGCTACGAAATGTCATTGTATTATTCGTTTTTCATATTTTAATGTAATAAAGTTCAATATTCTGTACACAAAAAGTGGAAGCTAGTGCTTATAAATTCTCCTGTTTCATTTGCATCTCAGTGTACGACTGAAAACATCCACTGGCGAAGCAGTTCTCCAATAAAAGTAAATTATGAAGCCTTTCGTATTAGCTACAGCTTTCCTGAACCTCTTCCAGGTTGTGTACATGTGTATTGAACTTGAAGACTTCTTTCCTTATGGGCCAAGCAATGGAGACTCTTCGGTACCACCTAACGACGATGGTAGTTCAGATCGCATAAATATTGCATTCCCATTTCCTTTTTTTGACGAAGAGCATCGTTCTCTGTTTGTAAGTACTTCGCGTTTTATCGTTTACTTCTATGTTTCTGTATTCATTTCTTCAAATTCGTTACGTTTGGGTAGGTAATGAGTACAGTGCAATCTTACTTTTGTTTATAAGTACATAATGTGAATGCTTAGAATTTTGTTCATTGCGTTACACATTCATCTGTGTTTATATGGTTGAACTTCCTAGAAAGGTAAATATTGAGCAAACGCTTTTAAATTGAGGGTACATATTGAGCGTATGCACTATGCAATTATTATAGCAATTCCTGTAAACAGAAGCTTACAAATCAAAGCTATGCTAACTCGAAGCATAGATCGCGAAGCTTTTTCAAAGGAAAATGGTTTTTCGATTGCTTCCATTATGGCATTCAAAGCCTTTCCTGCGTAATTTGATCATCCAAAGAGAAAGTTTCCTTTTCTTGAAATCCTGCCACTTGACAGATTTAGATGCTCAAAGCGAAGCTAGATTGCACTTTAGCCGGTTTTGTTAAAGCGAATTTATTCTTTTTATTCCAACAATTGTTTCAGATCGTTTTAGTTGAAAGCTCTGAAACAAAAGAAAACTGTCGCTTCGCGAGAAATTACCACGAGTGTAAATACGGGCTAAATCCCAATTTACCTTTCCCATAGCAACTGGTAAACAAATTAAACCTTTACTAATTATTTTTCGATAATGTAAAATTCCTTTCACTTTGCTATGCATGTTTTCCTATTTAAATTACATCCGATGAAAAAATGATACCTTTCGCAGAAAGATTGGAACGAAAATTGTTTTTAGATTAACTTATATTTGCAGAATTCCAGTAAATGCATAAACCTACTCTGTACAGCCAGAAATCAATAATCGCCTCCTAAATCTCAAATTACACTTACCCGTAGCAACTAGTAAACACGTTAAACCCTTACTAATACCTGTCCAATAATGTAAAATTCCTTTACATTTATATATATGATTACCTACTTAAATTATGTCCGACAAAAATGTCAATCTTCAACAGAAAGTTTGGAACGGATTTTAAAGATTCTACTTATATTTGCAGTGAATACATAAACCTTTAAAGCTAAAAATAAAAAAAACCGGGTATTATTGCGATTCAAGTATGAAGCCATAACTATATTTCGCGGATTTTGAAGTTCAAAGTTAACGGCAATAAAGTATATAATATTGCATCCTAATTATCGCCACTCTGGTTTTGATTAATGAACGCAATCACCTCAAAAGATTACATTCACGACCCAACTTTTCCAACTTGCCTTCGGGGCTGTTTACATGAGCCCGGTTGCCCGAGATTCAACGAAGCGTGAGATGATTTTAAGGTATTGAATTGAGCAAATAACATGATCCTGACAGTGATATAATCACCACAACAATAGCATGTGCTTGTTTGGTATCATAAAGACCTATTTCAATACCTCAAAGTCATCTCACGCTTCGTTGAATCTCGGGTAACAGGGCTCATGTAATCAGCCCCTGCTTTGGTTGATTCTGCAACTCCTACCACAAAGCCCCTTTAGTTTGCGAAATCACCCTCTGAGGAATTACATTTAGTCGCGGATAGATCTATCTACTAGACGCTTTTACTCGCACCAAATCAAATCAAATCAATTTATTCTGCCACACGTTAAATATTTACAACATAAATAATTATTCGAAGGAAAGCTAGCCCATAAGAAACCAAAAGGCTTATAAAATTGGGCTCCTTTATATTATAAACTCACTCTGATAGATCTGGAGACAGTGGTGTGGAAATAATAATTACACTGATATCAATATGCTAGTATCAAAATTACAATAATTGCATTACTGATAATATATCATTACAGATGAATAATAAGAGTAAAATAAAAAATAATTAATTGTCAAATAAAGAAGAAAACTAATGAATATTAAGGCAATTACGAGGAAAGCCAGTAATGTTTAAATTTAGACTGGAATAGAGAAACACTTGACGCATTGCGAATATCGCAACTTAATTTATTAAAATATTTCGGGGCTTGATAAATAACTGAGAATTTTCTAATGCTTGTTCTACAAAAGGGGATATGATACAAATTAAAATGACGTGTATTATAATTATGAACCTGACTCGTACGAAGAAACAGATTATCAAAACTTTTAGGTAGTAAATTATTTTGATATATTAATTATTTTGATACTTAAGTACATAAATTTCCATGACTGATACAAATAGATTTTTTCGAATTTCAATACATTAACTTCAGCAAAGATTGGGTCAGTGTGTGCATTAAATATTTCTTAATAATTCTAATAATGCGCTTTTGAAGCAAATCAATGCGTTTTAAATTATTTTGTTGCGTAGGCAGAGCCCAAAACAATTAAACAATACTGTAAATAAGGATAAACTAGAGAATAATACAATTTAAATAAGGAAGATTTTGAAAGGGAAAAGCTAGCTTTGTGTATGATACCTATAAATTTTGATATTTTCCTAACAACTTGCGAAATATGAGGTTTGCAAGAAACATGTTCATCCAAAATAACACCAAGAAAAGCAACTTCCTTTATTCTATCAGTTATATGACAATTTAATGTTAGAGATAAATCATTTACTGGTCCTTTTTGTCTATGTTTAAATATCATATAATTAGATTTCTTTATGTTAATTGACAGCCTATTAGCCTTAAACCACTCAGACAACTTTTTAATTTCACTGTTGATAATATTACCCAATGAAGAAAAGTCATTATGGGAGCAGAATAGATTCGTATCATCAGCAAATAAAATCAACTCGAATATATCAGAAACATTACCCAAATAATTATAAATATAAGAAACAGGAGTGATCCAAGGAAAGAGCCCTGTGGAACCCCACATTTTATAATTTTGTAACTGGAAGAAGTGTCATTGTATTGAACATATTGTAGGCGATTGAAAAAGTAGCTTTTCATCCAATCAAGGGCCAATCCTCTGATACCATAATGTTAGAGTTTATCGAATAAAATATCATGATTTACGGTATCAAATGCCTTGGAAAGGTCCAAAAAAATTGAGGATTTTGCGAGGGCGCGAAGCGCCCGAAGTAAAGTCAAGATTATATGAGAACACAGAAGTGAGATATAACAATGCTTTATTCCACATCAAAACGCTTACACAGCTGATGGAGGACTAAGTCCAACACTACAAACTCAAAACGAGGCAGCCTCGACATCGTCAAATCAGTTCAAATCAGCGAGCAAAGCACTGAACAACACACGTTATCATTACTCTATAATAACCCAAACAACTGAATAACGCCAAATAACGCAACGTCTATAATCACATCCGATGGATCCAGAAGATGGACGTAAAACCGCGGAACACGAACCTGGAGACATATACCATCAACATTCTAAACAAAAACCCAAATAAATATTACGGGTAAAAGGGAGGGGGGGATTGTTATATCTCACTTCTGTGTTCTCATATAATCTAGACTTTACTTCGGGCGCTTCGCGAAGTTCTGTTGGTTGAAATTGCAGTTGTTGAACCCGCGGAAGGCACTTCGGTAAGGGGTTTGTTTCCCTTGATACCAACGCCGGTTGTTGTTCCAGGTGCGATTGCCCGATCGGGCATTGAAGCCCGGGCCTCTCCCGGGCTGCGACCGAAAAGGCTTATACCGGTCGCCATGGTTACCGCGTGCAACGAGGCTATCCATAATCTTTTCATGTTTTAATTCCTTTAGCATGGATTTTTTGAATTTTTTACCAAACAAATCCGACGAACCTTTCTCAAATAACTCGGGATTATCGAGTAAATCCAAGCATTCCGGCAAGATCTTTACGAGCAGGCCTTTACGGCGGTCTGACAGACCACAAAAGGAGTCATTTCCCACTAGCGAAATGGCTTGGCGAACAAAGGCCACAACAACGTTGGGATCTAAACCAGTGGACTGATCTTCGGCGGCAATAGCTGTGTCCCACAGTTGTGTCAGAGGCCCAAGAGGATCGAGAATTCGGGCTGCAAGGTTTAACTGACGCCTGTCCATGACAGGGTTAAACGCAATGCCTTTACGCTTGAAATATTTTTTTTATAAACGAATCGACTTTTTTGGGCCGCAACTCGGCGTGAAAGGGTACAGGCGACTCTTTCACAAGATTTTTACGCTCTGACTTCGATAGCCCTTTAAAGGCGGCCGAAACGGCAAACTTTAACACCTGATCTGACACGGTTTATCAAAGATGACCGAAAAGATTTTTCCCGCTCAAGCTCGCAAGCAGCGGTGGAAGAAACATTCGAAATTTCCGACTCGCTCGCCGACGAGGAAGAGCTGCTAGAGCTCGAAGAAGAGGAAGAATAATCAAATTTAGACCTTCTTGATCTCTTTGAAGGCTTTTTTTATCTTTTTGGAAGCCTTACGCTTCCCTTCGTGAGCCCCAACCGCCGAGCGGTCTTTGGCCAGATTTTTGCTCGGTCGCTTTTCGACCGGTTGTTTTTCTCGCAAACGAATTTGCGGCGTTGACTGAGGTCGACTCTCTGATCCCTCAGTGACCGATGGAGGCACTGCCTCACCATCGGATGCCATAACCTTACAAAATTCTCAATAAAACTTATAAAAATTATAAAAACGACGAAAAAACACGTCTGCTGTGAAAGCGAGCTGATGAAGAACTGGTTTGACGATGTCGAGGCTGCCTCGTTTTGAGTTTGTAGTGTTGGACTTAGTCCTCCATCAGCTGTGTAAGCGTTTTGATGTGGAATAAAGCATTGTTATATCGAACTTCTGTGTTCGAAATATAATTCCAAAAAGCGCATCATTGCCAAAGATGTTGAATGTTTTTTTTTATAAATCCGTACTGATCATCAGAGAGGATTGATGATCTGTCTGTACAATCAGTTATACGTTTAAAAACAACTCTCTCTAATAGTTTAGATAAAATAGGTAGGACTGCATGACACAAGTCTATAATTGTGACCTTCCACGGGAAAACGTACGTTAACGATATTTCGTTGAAACGGCTAAACGAACGGATAACGAACGGGTAGTGAACGATCTGTCATAACGTTTCAACGAACCCAAAAAACGTTTTGACGAATTCAGCTAAAAATGTGAACGTTTAAAGTCGAAAATACGAACGGATAAATAAACGTTCAATCTGAAGCCGTTTGAACGATTTATGTTTATGAACGGTTTTAACGAATTAGTCTGAACGCCTGTTGCGCGTATGATTGACGCAAGATATTATTGACTAATAGGAAATATTTTCAAACACTTAACATGTGTTGGTGCAAGTATGCGTGTAGGCTACATATAAATAGCTATACCTTCATTTGAATGTTTAACTAAATTTATTAGCTAAACTACCTAAATCACATTATTTTATACTTTATATACATATATACATTTGCATTTTGTATCAAAATTCGGGTTTATTCGTTAGAAAGCCTTCAGTTATTAGTACAAATTATCATCGTTATGTCAAATTAATCAATGCATCATCTGCAACTATACCCATCAAAATATTCAGCGCGTGTTTATTTGCAACAACGTTACAGATGTTGTAAATCTCTCCACGGACAAACTATATGTATGGGTGGTTAAGGACATATAAACACATCATGCATGCATCCGTTTTATTAACACGGCTCTAAACCGAGAGTAAACGAAGATTGCAATAAATGGCCTGGCTTCGATAATAATATCATAGGCAATGTCATTGGTCACCGTCTCAGTTTAGTTGAGTTTCAGCTACTGGATACATATTTTATGTTAAGCTAAGCACAAGAGATTCCATTGTACACTATTGCTTATACTCTGACGCGCAAACGACAAATGCATGCATGCACAGGGGAGACTGGGGAGTTTATACTCACCATTTTAAGAAACAAACGATCCTCAACATCTTCGAGACATCTACTTGTGACACAATTTGTGCCTCCTGCTTACAGTAAAATTAACTAATCAAGATTATAAGACATGCATGAAAGCATTAATCCATTTTGTCTGGCGAAATCTTTTTATATCATATAATTATATATATTTCGAGGTAGCATCTACCCTTTTTTTTATGAAAAATGTCAGCAAAGTTTGTAAACAATTGTTGTTTCAATGTAAGTAAATGCATCCTATAAATTGTAACCACCACGGCCCAAGCTAACAACTTTTCTAACCTCAGCCAAGCCATTTTCACGGTCTGGCAACCTTTCATGTCATGTTTATTCGGAATGATTGGATGTTCGTGGCCCAACTTGATTTCACCGGCCATGCAAGCAATCTAAAGGGTTATATTGCAGTGCGCATTTATATCCGAATACATTTTACTCGCGTCAACATATACATAAAATGCAATTGAGAACGTCTTGTTATATACAATTGCATGATCATCTATATGAAATCTTACTTCGAATGCGTGTCATAAATTATTTCGATATATGCATGGTCAATAGAGAGCTACAGTTTAGCCAAGCAAATACACTCAAGGGAAAAAACTTTAGTTTAAATCGAGCCAACCGTTATACGAATTATGTTGATGATCTCATCGATAAGCCTGTTTCAATGCTTGGAGGAAAATAATTGCAAGCGCGCCTGATAAAGTGGCCCAGTCATGACTTTCCTTATATCATAGCTAATGTTTCATTTAGTGTTCATACCTGGTATTAGCCTTTATATATGCACGCGTTAAAACGCCTTGACTTCTCCATAGATGCTAATATCCAGCAAATATTTGGGACTGTCTTCGTGAAATTATTGGTAAAGATTTTTACCCGTGCGCTCATGCACGCATAAACAGTTGATAGGCGCCATTTCAAATTTGCTCATTTTGCCGCTCTAGCTGGCAGGCTTCAAGGTGCAATGCCAATGCATAATTGCAACTTAATATCCGGAAAGTAATTTCTAATCAAGGGAGCCCAAATCAAAATTAGAGAAAATTTTCCTGTTGCTCAACAGCTGATATGTTGTCCAAGCAAGATAAATTCCAATGCTCCTTTTCTGATGAATTATATATAGCGAAATATATATGTAGCAAAATATCTGAAAGGTTAAACTTAAATGTTTGTAAACGTTAGCTTGGCAACTTGCCCTTTGGGCTTGTGTCAGCCCAGTTGTGCGCAAGGAAGGACTGCACGCACTTTAAAACATAGCGCAAAACTCAACCTCACAAAACACGGAATTTTTTTGTATTAAACAATGTCACACAATGAACATCATTGATATAGGTTCATTACTTTCATACAGTCTCTACCATTTATACTATTTGAGCCTTTTCCGCGTTCCACGTTTCCGATTCGAGGAGCAAGTCGAGAGAAATTAAATTACAACCAAAATATACATGGGGAGTGAATTGTGCTGAAATGTGCATATATCAATATATATGAAGTATTTTTTTGTGAATTAAGAGTCTAAATAAATATTTACAATGCATGAGTTATATTTATGCCATAATATTTATGAGTAATATTTATGCAATTGCCACCTTTCAACATGCCAGCAACGATCGAGCCAGATGGCTTAGATCTGGGGAGACAAAGATACCTTTTTAAGGAAATAAGACAATTTTGTAAGCGGGGCACTGAGGATCTTGTTGCTCCGGCTCCAGTTTTAGACCAGATGCACGTACATATTTAAATTGCTATGATATTCATGCAGTGGCGTAACGAACAGAGCCGAGGATGGAGTCTTGAGGTATACTTGGTACTGCGGGGTCCCTTAATTCGCTGTTTGTCATAAATCACGTTTTGCTTATACTATGATGTTTCGTTATCTATCCTGGCCCACAATAAATGGGGATCTCTTAGTTCTCGTTGTAACCCTACCGAACGCGCGTTAGGTCACTGTATTTATGTCTTCAAATATTAGCTAGGGTATTTCAATTTGTTGTATAATTTGTAGCTATGTCAGACTGCATTAAAAACAACGAATTTCAAGCTGAAATGTCCGTCCTAGGATGCGGTCCTTAATTTTGAATAGATTTTAATCAGTAGCTGCTTCGTACGGAGGCCCAGCTAGATAAGTTTATCAGATAAATAAATAGCTATATACACATGGTTTACAAGTACGATATTAATATGTAACACGCAAAATCCCTCAATTCATTTTAAAATCAGGTTTTGTCTGTTTACATACATTTAGAGACTTCCGACAATTATGCAACTTAATTAGCACCTTGCGAAGGCATATTTATATGGCTCGTAATGCTAATATATGGCTTGAGAGACTGTTTGTGCGCGCGGTGAAATTTGGCTTATGGAAGCTACAGAAGTATAGTAAAGAACCATTTAGTGCATTACCGAAATTCAAAAAACGATAAATTTTTGAAAGAAAGCTTACGACGGGAAATTTGACGCTAATGAAATAATTGCATGCACTGAATGTTAATAGCCTTCATGTCTGCATGACGCTAAGCATAAAGCATTAACCATAACATGAAGCGCACAAAATAGCATTCGATTAGGCTAAAACGATATAACCTCACTATTTCCTTTACAAGCCTTCTACTAAGGAACTGAATACGTTTCTGGGAGTTTTTCTGTGTAGCACTTCTGCGCTTCTTCTACAAAGTTGTAATATTGCAAATGTTTAATCTAATATGTTGAACCAAATCCAATGCGATTGAACGAAATTCCGGCAAACGTTTCAACGAACGGTAAATCAAACGGTTGAACGCTTTTGGACCAATTTTCAAACGTTTTTTCCCAAGCGTTCGAACGGGCATTTTCGAACGATGAACGATCTCGAAAATCGTTTCAACGAACGCTTCAAGCGTTTGAACGGCAAACGAACGGATAACGAACGATATTTTCGAACGAACGAAATAGCGTTAACGTCTGTTTTCCTGTGGAAGGTCACAATTTTGACAATGACTATGGTCGCCCGACTTGAATAACGAAATAAAACGAGCAATTTTCATAAGATCAGGGACAATACCAGATGTGATAGAAAGATTAATAATATGAGCAATAGATTCTTAAATTACACTAACAGAATTTTTTAAGGCAGATACCGGAATATTATCATAGCCAGCCGCGGTTCCAGATCGCAATGAATTAATTATATCCTCTATTACCTTTTTAGTCGTTAATTCTATAGAGACATTGAATTAACATAATTGCTAGCAAGGTAAAACGGTGGGAAACTGTAGAATTTGGTATATCCTTGGCTAAATTAATCCCAATGTTGGTGAAATATTCACAAAAATGATTTGCAATTTCATTTGGGCTTGATATTTCTTTTATTAGAAACAAAACTTGTAGTTAGTTTACTGGTATGCTTTTTCCTATTGATGACTTCGTTCAAGATTTTCCATCTTCTTTTAGTGTTTGTTTTATAATACTCTAATTGTTTATCATAGTAGATACGTTTGGCAATCCTTATATATTTTTATACATTGTGTAAGAAGTCTGTTGACCTCATTTTGGGTATTTAAATATCGCTTATACAATCTATTCTTTCGCCTTATAGATTTGAGAAGTCCCTTGGACAACCAAGGTTTACTCAAAGTACATTTCCTTTTCCTAACTCTTTTTAGAGGAAAACAACTATTATAAATATCTCGATATTTGTTTAAAAATCTTACGTACGCTTTTAGCAGATCATAAATCCCGTCTAGACAATACCAGTTAAAATTAGTCAAGGACAACTGAAATTTAGACTTGCTTCATTCTTGTCTCGAAAGACCATGTATATGTTTCTTCGTTCGAATCCGCTAATCGTTCTCGGGTAATACAAATCATTAGCAAATGATCTGATATGTCAAAAAGTATTAAAACCGCTACATAAATAGTTCTCTGAGTGGTTGGTAAATATGTTATCAATAAGAGATGCGGTATGTTACGTTATTCTGGTAGGAACTGCTATCAAAGGAAACAACATATGATTAAACATTATATCCAAAAATTCACCAGTAGGTAAATGACCATGTTTATTCAAAAGATCTAAGTTGAAATCACCAATTAAATAGCATACTTTGTTTTCTTTAGAAATCATTACCATGATCGAGCGAATTCAAGTTATTGTTAAAATCGTTTACGTTTTGACGTGGTGGCCTATAAACAATACCTACGATGATGTTTTTCCCTAATCATTAGTTATTTATATGAACAATGATTCAACACACGTTTGATTAGGAAAGACCAAATCATTGCGATATTTATATTTCAACTCAGTTGTTAAGTATAAACCAACTCCGCCGCCAGATCTATCCGGTCGGCATAGTTATGTATAAAATTATATCCTTCGATGTCAACGGTATGCGATGAATCTTGCAACCAGGTTTCAAAAATACCAATAACAACTGCAATTTCAATTGGCTATCAAGCAGATCTTCTAGACCTGAAGGAAGGGACGCCATGTTGACTTTCTCATCCAAAACTGTGTCTTCGACGATTTCCATCGTTGACTCATTATTTACTTTTTTCTTCTTCTTGGGAGGCATTATTTTATACCTCTATATTTCATACTTGTAATACAGAAGACAGAAAAATCAAAATTTATTCAAATTAAAATGACTTTTTTTATATTACTGCAGCTCAAAATTATACGTCCGTCTCCAGTGAACACATGGTCACGGTCATGGTCATGTTCATGGTCACCACCCAAGAAGTCATGAAAAATCCGTTTTAAAAACCTTGTTTCAAAGACCTGAATCGTTAACATCTAATCGCGTCACCATGCAGGAATAACGAACCTGATTATGTCCTCAATGTGTTCAGAGGAAAAAAGTTTAAAAACTATTTTATCATGCAATTTCCAAACGCTATTAGTTTTTCTGCAGCGCAATAATTATAAAAGAAACTCCAAAGAAGGTATACGATAAATCGAATTTAGAGTAGTATTACAAAGTCTGTTAACATTCAATACAGACACTCGAAGACTTGTTGCAATTATCTTATGAATTCGGACGTTGTATAACAGGTTATTTCCGATGCAAAGATGGAAGGTTGAACCAGGCTTCCTTGTATTATGATGCTTTGCAGTACAACAGCAAAGATTGAAGCTAATATAAAATTATTAGCAATTACGCAACACCTGTTGAAGAACCGCCAGCAAACCTGAGCCAAAAATCAATTTCTCCAAAACTTGCTGTGGTTAATAATAGAATAATTATAACCTCCTTTCATTATTTCTGCTGTCGCGTCGAAGCACGACTGTTACGCGCTCGATATTCACTCCTTACAAACACCCTGTTTTAACAGGATGTGACTTATATGCGCTACTTGTGTTCCACCCATCCCTATATACGGGGGAAAAACTTTTTCCAACGTACCTGGCTGTAACTGAGTTGCGCAATAAAACTGATGTTTCCTACAGCTATATAGGTATGTTGAAAAGAAGTCTCATAAGTAACTATAAATTTGCCAATTAAACTTTTATTCGATTACGTGGAAACGGGCAAAAGTCATTGAAAAAATGAATAATTAAAGACCTAGAACGACGTCGTTCTCGTTTTGTTTAGGACCACAAATCTCAGGTTTTCACCTGATGTGTATAACGTATGGATATCAAGGCGAAGCGAACGCTGCTTTAAATTGGGTGAAATCACGGCAAATTTTTTGAAATTTCCTTATTCTTTTGGTACATGTGAATGAGTTACGAATGTTCAACGAACAGCTCTAATAATCATGTCGGAACATCGCAACTAATCACTCGTTTACATGTATACCAAAAACAGAAAATCGCATAAAAAATCGCAACCAAACTTAGCCATTAAAACTAGCTGTTTAAAGTCGCTGATTTTACTCCTCTTTGCGACTTCAACATTTCCCACGATAAGTTGAACCATTTATCTCGGTATAATAATTACAACAATATGATTGTCAATGTTTTTAATTTTCAATCCATTAATACACGATGTTGATTGGTTATCATAGTTCAGCTCCAGGCGGCTTAGGCGATAGTCTCCAAAAGTAATACCCTCTATTTCCATCTCACTCATTTCCATCATTTTGATGTGCATTGATGAAGAAAAAAACTTCTAAAAGAACTTGAATTAAAGAATAAAATTCCTTTATTTATTGGTGAATTTCGGAATACACAGAACACGATATTAATATTTCAAAAACAATTTTAATTTGGCCTATTTCTCCACGGCATTTCCGGTCAAGATACAAACTTCTTAATTAAATCCATTTTCTTATTTTGAATGCCATTTTTGTTCAGGTAAACACAAATGGAGTGATCTCCTTCCTCTCCCAAGTGTGGCAGTATATACCTGATCCTTTCCCTCTTGGAGATAATCGTCGTCTTATCACGCCATTTTGGGCTGATGTTGATACAACAAATGGGGGTATTGTTTATTACCGAGAAACTCAAAAACTTACTGTTCGAACGAAAGTCTCTGATGAAATTCGAAAATATTTCGTTCGGCAAAGAAGATTCGCAGCAAAATGGGTTATGATTGTCACTTGGCTGAATGTATCTTACTTTGGTGCAGTCTCCAATCGGCGTGTAAGAAGAAAGATTTTTTGCGTTACGGTGGTCTTACATAAAAAAATAAAAGAAATTTCAAGCGATGCAAACTTAGATGTCTCCGTAATCGATCTTGAATATTTTTTCTCAAAAAAATATGTATAAGAAGGCGAAGCGAAAAGTTTTATTAATTACGGTTTTACTCCGAAGAAACAAAGGGGGTCGATTGGCTTATTCTATTGTTTGCATTGTTTTATTGTATGGTTCTCTATAATTTACAAATATATATAATGCAAAACGTTTTTCGTCGCTTTTTATTACAAAATAAAATTGTTATTCCCCTTATTTTGGCGCAAGATAATTTTTTAGACGTTTTTTAAATAGATCGTAGAAGTTTTATATTTATAGCCATTTTGTATTTATTCGAGGTTTTAAGTTCGGAGGCAAAAATATTGGTAACTAAAAAAATATTTCCATCGTTCTAGCGTTAAAACCTAGTTTTTTATCGTCTTTACAAAAATCGTCCATTTTCCACTGTTGGATGTGTCTGGTCTGGGTAACTATAGTGATTGAAGATTCCTGCAAATCTTTTTCACTCCGAGTAACTTGACTTCCAATATGGCATAAAAAAAAAATTATAGCTATTTTTGAAGTAAAAATAGTTTTTTTTTTGTATAAGACCGTGATATTGGAAACCCTAATCTAGGAAATGAATATAGCTACTCATTTTTTAGAATCCAAGCAATCTATTTTAAAATTTTAGATTTCTACTGTTTTAAGGCAAAATGCCTCAAATAACGTATTTTATAGAACACCTTTCAGACGATACTGGCAACGGACGGGATAAGCTCTTTTTCAATATTTTACTACAACAAAATTGAATGGACTTTCGGTACTTCGCAGGTTTGTGTTGATTACTATTATGTTCTTGTACTATTATGAGATTATTCCAGATTATTTTTTTGCAATTATGGCTATTTTGTCCCACTCGTTGCTCTTGTCGTGATAACAGTCGTCTAACATTATTGTCATTCTTGTCGTGATAACAGTCGTCTATACTATATTTTTATTATAGGCTGGTTTCAACGCAGGGGATAACGTTCGATATTTTAATATTCCAAACTCACGCACTCCTGCCATGATCAACATCACATCAACATCAAACTACAAAATTCCTGGGATGTGGATATTTCAGGTTGATGGAGAGACAGTTCGAAATACCGGATGTAGAACGGGCGGTGGTAAGATCTTTTCAATTACATGATAATTTATGAAAAAAACAAAAATACCTAACACCTAATATGAAAATCATGAACATGTTACGTTTACTCGAGCAAATCAGGATCTGTATTAAAGCCACAATACCGGTATACATATTATTTTGTATAATAAATCTATTATTTTTGTATTAGGGTCGAATATTTTGAGCGTTGCTCGAATTTTGATTGGTAAAAGGTGCCGTCAAATGCAGCAGAACTAAAACATGCAGCGTTACTCGAAACATATTCACCTAATAGCCATTATCAGAAGACAATTAATTTTTTGATATAAATACAAGAACAAGCATACTCCGAAGGATAACGTACCTCTTGTAAAATCAAGATATGTATATAACTATCCGAGTAGGTCGGTTATAATTTGCCTACATTGTTAGTCCCAGAACAAATTATTCCAAACTTCTACTTGTTGTTTTATTACATTGAATATATATATATATATATATATATATATATATATATATATATATATATATATATATATATATACCATAAAAAACCCTAGCAGAAATAAACTGAAAATACATATGAATGCCATAAACATGCACGTTTGGAACATGCTAGCAAAATATTACGCTAGAAACTTGGATGTAATATTATATATGTATACTAAACATTTCTATTCAATATTCTATAATAGCAAAATTTGAAGGCCACATTTTTTTATAGATTAGGAGATGTTCCTACCAATTGACTATTTAACTCATTATTTCATGAGGGTAAATCAATTATGATTCTTGGCACTTCACTCGATGCAGAAATATTCTAGAGGTTTAAAGGGTCTTCATTTCGAGTGGTATTATATACACTTCAAATGCAAGCCAGGAACAGTCCTCATTATTTCATGATACAAGATTTCAAGAATGTTATAATAATTAATGTATTCGTCAAAAATTATTTGTCAATTTGGAAAGCATAATTTCTTAAAAACGGGTGTACCTTTTTGTCTTCCGAGTGAATATAATTGTAAACGATTATAATACATTCGACCTTACAGAATGACTTGTCTATAGATCTAGAACTTTCACCGAGGTCAGGAATTGAATTAGGAGGAACCGTGGTGTACATCGCAGGACCATGTTACGATGCTTCTAACGACATTGTTTGCCGCTTCAATAACGATACTGATTCGGCAGCAGAGCTTGCCGGTCCAGAGCAAGCATACTGCGTCACGCCTCCATTGAATACTTCAGGTCTTATTCCGGTTGAATTGTCCTTGGATGGTGGTGCAACATTCAATTTTACCGGTACCTTCCGATCAAGTAAGATCAAACAGTTAACGTAATTAACGAACAGAAGGCAAATAACAGTGTTTTCCAGAAATCTGGTCTTCATCATAATTTATTCTTTTAGCTTTTCTCTCGTATGCTGAAAAAAAATGCAACCAATTGACTAATGGCAAAATTATATGACCAGCCTGCAATGCAAATTTTTGTTTTAATTATTCATTTAAAGTGCCTATATCACTTGTGGGATCTTTACGGATTTGAATAGAGCTTGAAAAATTAGTTTATAAGTTCTACAACCCTTTTTGATATAATTGAGTAGTTTCGAAAATACGTCGGTTGGGGAGTCTAGGACTCAGGAATGATTTCCAAACACGCCGTTTTTTATAATGTAAACATGAAGAGTTTCACTGGCGATATAGTTTGCGCTTTTCAAGAAGAAAATGCGGGAACGGTGCGTTGTGTATGGCTGTAGCAACTGGGCGAGTTTTTCTCAAAATACTTCACGTTATTGGAAGATCGAAATAAAATTACAAGAACTCGGTTCCTGAGTCCCAGACCCCAAGAATTATTTTCACCTTAAAATAAGAAATATTAACTGATTACTGTACGTATTCTTTTACGTAGTTCCGTTAGGAAGAAATCCTGGAGACATAGAGGGGCTTGAAATGAAACGATGGGTGAACTCAACAAGAACTGTTTTAACTTGGGATCAAAATGATATCAATACCACACATGTTGATATTGAAATATCTCAATTCGATACTTTTGAATTCCATCTTCACCATGGTAGCTTTGCAAGTTTTAAAAACATCAAAAACTCTGGAAGTTATCTTCTTGATTTCAGCAAAGAAAATAGTTCAGGAAATACAATGTAGGTATTTAGCACGGACATTGCAGTATTCTAATTCACGTTTCTCGCTATAGCAAGCGAAATTAAATACGGGGGTGAACATTCATATTTTCTTTTTATGCCCGACTAATTTCTTTTCTATACAAACTATTGTGTCTACGGTATGTAAACCTGAATATATGAATTTTCGCACCCTCCCCCTCTCAAGTAATTGGTCTAGATTAATAATACTCCATGCAGAACCTGTATATGAGTGTGTATATTCAGTTCATTTAGGACCGGCTGTTTTGGGGAAAGTTGGATTAGATGAACAATAATAGAGGGCGAAACATTCGAAACTGAGCACACCCAAAAATGGCACATTCGCTATAATACTATATGCTAAACCAAAAAAGCTTTGACTGATTGAACTGCTTATATTGTTCAGGGTTTGTTGCGTTTAGGGGTGGTAATTGGTTAGTAGAAGATTCTTAGCAATAATGCTTTACAAGCAAATGACCATGCAATATTCGTACACAAGTGTTCAATTGTGGCTTACAACTTCAAATAAACAGCAGTGGGCCGATACTGCTTTTTTTCCGATCTCCTTTTAAAGAAAAAAAATTTGTACATAACTTAAATATATTTTCACTGTTTTGTGTAAAAAAGTTAATATTCAATTTTTGGGACTGAAAAATTACATTGAAATTTACTTGCTTAATGCAAATTGACGCATATCGCCGAATTCCCAAGTTCATTCCCATGTTTATAAGCGAAACCGCTTGATTTCTTTGAAATATGAAATTCGGCTGAGGCATGATAATATCATTTACATTTTTAACACGTTTTCAGAAGTTTTTAAGGAGAATTCAACTGTTTAACCATCGACAATGCAAAACCCCAACTTTGACCAAATACAGCACCATTTTAAATTTGTACACGAGTCTTTCAAAACAATCCGTACAGATTTCGTGCGAGGAACGTTATGAGGACAAGCCAGGGGGTTGGTCTTTTTTCACCCGAAGAGAAAAAAGCTACGTGCGACAACAAATGCCTAAAACTGAAAATAAACAAAGACTGAAAACCAACGAATTAATAAAGTTATGTCTTCAAATATACCAAAGCCCTGTCCTGTTACTCGGGCGAAATCTGTACGAGCTGTTTTGAAAGACTCGTGTGCAAAGTTAACAGGGTGGTAAAACGATGTATTTCTCATATTTTATTCATGTTTTTAATTTCAAATCCTTGATAGTTATATAAAAGTCATAATTTCATTTGTTATTGCTGAAATTAAAAGGGCTTGAATGTAAGAATAACAATGCGGAATTGTTAACAACCGACACGAGGTGACAAAATAGCGCCGTATTTCGTCATTGTATTGCTTTTACGTTGTCGATAGTTAAACAGTTGAAATCTGCTTGGAAACTTCTAGAAACTTGTTAAAATGTAACTGATATTATTATGTACCAACCGACTTTCATTCACATGGTCATTTCTTAGAAAGTATTAGTGCTAGTCATTTTCTACTTATACCAATGACCCTGCAAGAAGTGCACCAACGCTGAACTTTATAAGCAGCTCAGATTAGTCAAAGCTTTTTTGGTTTGCCAGTTAGCACTATTGTGAATGTGCTGTCTTCGGGTGTGGTTAGTTTCGGATGTTTCGCCCGGTATTATGGTTGGCGTTACCATGTTAACCGCTATGGTCAACTTACGTATACCTAAAACAGATGAGTTTGCCTGTCCTAAATGAGATGAATACAAACTCATACATACAAGTCCGTGACTATAAGGCCCTGAGGCTGACTAAATATTTTTGAGCTCATTTCCAACCGCTGTACGTCTTTATCTCATGTTGTTTCGGAAAAAAGTATGGCGGAAAATTACGCAATATAATTTTTTGCACTATATAAATTCTTCTTTAACCAACGTTCTTTTTGACCGCACGTAGAAATTGACTATAAAAGATAAGAAGTTACATACCGTGTCAGTAACTAATGACAAAAAACACCATGGGTTGGTCGTTACATCTTTCGTCATTTCTTGCAGAGGGAGCCGAAGGCGAAGATATATAAAAGCACAATCTGCAGTTGCAATCGTCAGCATCATACCAACCCCGGTTAGAGAGAAACGATTTATTCGGAAGGTTTTGAAGTTTGCAAAACGACTTTTTAGTGCTCCATTTATTTTAACTCGAACGCATGTCAGTGAAGCATATTGCAGAACTTGGTATTCACTTCAAGACAAGGAGAAAATTAAAAAAATGGCAGGTAATATAATAATTATTTACGGCTGCATTAATTTTCCCCTCTTTACCATTACCAACAACGATTACATATTATGAAATAGATGGGACTGCATGCAGCAGAGCGCGTATAATTGGCGCATACACACTTCCGAGTAGCATTATTACTTATACTGCGAGGTAAAGTAACTAAAAGTCACTCATTGCGTGACGAATCAATGGCGAATAACATTACAAACAAAACAATAGAGATGACTTTCACTTTCTTATAGAATTATTTTCTGTACTTCAGCACTATATTTTTTCAGTGTTTTTCCGTATTTTTTCCGTATTTTGTGTTATCTATTCTATTTTATAAAGGAGTGTGCTCAAAGTTTTCAAATTTGTATAATTTATTGGTGAAAAATGATTTTTTAAGCTGGATTCAATCGTGAAACAAGTGATTCCGAAAAGATTAATATCAGCGTTGACCAAGCAAAATTACTTCAAAATATAATCACTGGACGCTGAACGCAACTTGAATTTGTTCAGCAACTGAAATTACATAAGAAATACAAAATAAATATTATTGTATAGGAAATTGACTCTTTTTAATCCACCATTGTTAATAGGAAGATATACATATCGTTATCTAATTTTATTTTTTAACCAAGCAATTGGCTCGAAGCCAGGTATTAACATTTTCTATTCCATGATTAATAAGCTAATTTAATTTTGCCCTACAAGTCAATGGAATAGATGATATCGATAAGGAATAGCATTAGCCAATACTTTATCGCCGCTGTCCTCGCCTTTGCAATCTAGAAAAAGTTACCTATAATTATTCCGTTATTAACATTATGCATGGAAAACTATAAAATGCAACGTTGACAGCGAAAGTAAAGATTGGAAAGACATTATGAATTGTTCAAAATTCCTTTAAATTTCTTTGAAGAGAACAACTAGTGCATCTGATTCCAGTCTACCCCTAGCAAAGTCCTTTTCGTCACCGAAATGAATTTTTTTAGCGCAATGATGTAATATTTTCAATATTTTCTCCAACAATATCTATCTTGTGAATGGAGAGCGTCTATACGCAAAAATATATCAAATTGCTGCTCTATCGATTATTATTTTAATACATAGATGAATTGCCTCCTTGTCCAACAAGTACGCAACAGATAGAAGTAGACAATCAATTTATAAAAGATTCAGCTGGTGGTCTCAGTGACTATTTTCATCCGGGAAGTACGTCTTGTTATCGATCCCGAGACGCTAGGTACGTTAATGTTTAAAGATTGCAGGACTGTTTCGGCACGGCGCTCCTCTCCAGCTATCAGCGCATATTATACGAAAACAATGAGCAAAAAAGCTGTTAAACTTATACATATCAATCATATAATGGCTTAAAATCAAACCTACTATAAATAATTACCGATTATTCAGTTATAAATTAACTTGGATATATATTTTTTTTTCGGAAAACTTCGAAAATTTTTGTGTTGGTGCATGGGCTGGGTATAATTTCACATGACGAATCGTCATAATGATTTTGTTGAAAAATAATCTTATTGCTGAAAGTTTTTTTTTATAATAATAGCTAGAGCACTAAGAAAGAATGAATATTAGATTAAAATCTATAATCACTGTACAGCGTAGCTGTTATTTTTTTATTTTTCTGAAATATGCTCTGTTTTAAATCATAGATGTCTTTCATTGAAAATACTTTTTTCCTCTAAATTTTTTTTCTAACTTGATATTTTGCTTTGAATAGTCCATCGGGTGCAGGTCAACAATGTTGCTACAAAGGCAACTCACTGTTGGTGGGACCTCCTGGTGGCGGAACATTTGATATTGTATCTCCTGGAAGTAGTATTTTAGCTCACTTGGTACGAGATGTTATACCTTGGTTTGCTTGCTGCAAATATTCCAATTTTGACAACTGTTATAAATATTACGATGCAAGACCTTCTGATGATGGTTCAAGATATATTCCTCCACCGTTTGGTGATTATTTTTTTATGTGTTCCCATATACTGCATGAATTACCTAATATATATCGAACGGCCAGTGTTATACTGCAGTTCACCCAATATATCGTTCCGAATCATTCACGTCTGAGCCTTATAAAACAGTGCTTGCACTGGTTTTACCACATTTTTATTATCAAAGAAATATCTATCTTTTATTATATCTAAAATAATAAAAGATATTTTCAAACTTCTGGCTTCGGGGGGATGTTTTCATTTATTTAATGAATAAGATTTCTTTCTACTTGATATGAATATGCGGTTAGTTTTTTCCGAAGTGAAATTCATCCATTAATAGTTTAGAGCACATATTTTTATAGATAATATTTTTTGAGATATTTATAAAGAGGATATAAAAGTCTCCTTTTTTTGAAGCATATGCAAGTTCGAGATTTCTGAACATGTTTTGAATACACTGGCAACAATCTGAAAACATTTATATTACTGCATTCAGTTTTCTTAATTGCCCTACAGACCTACGTTTACTGGTTTATCAACATGCATTCATGTAAGCGACCTTCAATCTTATGTTTTTATTTTCAATTTATAAATATAACACAATTTTTATATTTCAATCCAATTGCAGGTGGCATAAGAGGTGATCCTCATTTTTCAACATTTGATGGAACGTTATACACATTTAATGGTCATGGTGAATATATTCTTCTGAAAGTGAACAATGGCAAAGACCTCGAGTTTCAAGGTCGGATGGTACCCATTCACGACGACACAGGGAGAAAAACAAGGGCAACGGCCCTCACTGCATTTGTTGTTAGATCAGCACAGAGTGACATTACACAGGTATTTTCATGCAGTTGAATGAGCCAGAGTTGAGATTGTTCGATGCATTTGGTACTTCTACATGAAACGTACACTAACAAATTTTAATTAAAATCTTGCTATTGGTATGTTTAACGCCTTAATGAATAGGTTTGTATACCTATTTCAATACTATTATTTTTAGGTTGAGTTCAACAGCAGGCGAACGATAGACGTCTTCATCAACGGAGAGCGGGTCGTATTTGACGAACAAACAAGACTTGACTTCACCGGAGTTTTTATTGTTAAACAAAATCAAGCCAAATTCGGAATATATATGACTTCAGGAGTTTCAATTGATGTATCAGCAATAGAAGATTTCCTGACTTATGAAATCTCAGTCCCCGTAAGATTCAAAGGTATTGAAAATATTCTCCTTTTCTCCTTCCTTTATTTTCTCAACATTGAACATCCTGAAACAAAAGTATCATCTTGTTTTGTTAATCCGCAATACTGATTCACCATGAGTTAATTGTCGATGTACTATTCGTAATTTAATATTTTTAAATGCATAATTATAATACAAGAATATTGCAAATAAAGCCAAAGTTGAAAAAAATGCTGATTAAAAACTATTCCTTTAGCCGCATTATAAAGTATATTAAACGTAATTGCAATTGAAATTAGTTTTTATTTTTCTGGATTTTAAACACCCTTTTTTTCGCCAGGAAAAACGACTGGTCTTCTTGGGTTTTGGGATGACAAAAAAGATCGCGAATTTTTATTACCAAATGGAAGTTTTATTGGCACAAATTCAAGTTTTCGAAAACTTCACACTGAATTTGGTCAGAAGTGTAAGTTTCTTTTTTGCATCAAACCTGGGATAATTTTATTGTTATCAGCGAAATCTTGAAAGAAACAACATTCGATGCAACTTCAGGTGTTTGATTATTACGCCATAAATGCGGGTTCTGCACATTCATGCAAATATTTTCATATAACAAAAACCTGCCTAGTAACATGGAAGCAAAGGTTCTTAGTGTTATCACCCCCTTAAATTCTTTAGAATCACTGCATTTCTCCTAGGAAGAAAAGGAAGTGAATTTTGACCTCCATCTTACAAGTATTGATCAGTTTATTTCCTTCATACTTTTAGGGGTCTTAGAGAGGAACATGACTTTGTTTAAATACCATCCTGGAAAGAGTTACAACAGCTTCTCAAATAGATCCTTTATACCAGCTTTTCTGGACGAGACCGGGTCGTTATTCTCAAATCTTACTTTAGAGCAAGAAGCAAGGCGTATTTGCGAGGGGAATGAGGAATGTTTGTTTGATATCGCAATTACTGGTAAAAAAGATATTGGTGAAGCAACATTACAATCTTTGATTAAGATAAAGCAAAAGAAAAAGTTATCAAAAATTGGTAAGGAAGGGTTAAAAAAACGACATACCGCTACATTTCTCAAATTTTAAGCATTTAGTAATTTTATCAAATAATTTAGTGATCTCTGAAAGAAAGTAGAATCTATGCCACCAAAAAATAGACGCTATAGACTTCAACAATGAGTCAGTCTCAACCACCCCTGAAGCAACTAAGTGAGGAGGGGGGGGGGGGAGGGGTTAAGCCATATATTGGTTAGAATATGGAACGATTTACCACATCGTGGAAGAAATAGCGGTACATTAAATTCGTCAAATCACGAAAGTTCATTTCCTCTAACAAAATCAAGTCTGACGTCAAATTTTGTAATTTATGATTGCAAATAGTCTTATTCTAGTAGAAATGTGGGCATTTACTTGGAAGTGAGCCTTGCTTGGATTAGATGGCGTATTTAAAGTTTTATTTTATCCCATTAATGTGTGGTCAATACCAAAAAATAGGCATTCAACACGCGCTAACTCTTTAATACGTTTAAAATCGTGAATTTCTTTCCATGTATTTATAATCACTAGTTTTTTTGAAACTCAATTTCTTTTCCTCCCGTAAATTTTCCATTCAATTTTCAGCATCTTTTCCTCCTTTTTTTTGCTTTTCGTTTGATCCGGTAAATTGACACTCTTATCTTCCCTTCCCATAAATCCCCAGTTTTTTAAGTAATTACAATACATGTAAAAAGTTACATTTTACAAAAAGCATTCCTTTTTAATTCTCATGATCTTAAAAGGCCTATCATAACCGGTTTTTGTGTCAAGAAGTACTGTGTCACTCAGTATTTCATGGATGAAAACACTTGTCGAGCAAGAAGAAATAAAATTAATACTATATCATAGTAACTGTAATTAAGGAAAGATTTTGGCAACTAACAAAGGCATACTTACACAATTTGTAGTTGCCAAGCCTATTATCTTTGGTTGTGATGGAGTTGAGAACAGTTGGAAAAAAGTAGATTTTTGCGGAGATTGTGGAGGAGACAACTCAACTTGTACAGATTGTGAAGGTCGCGTTAGACGTGGTTTTCTTAACACAGAAACATGTGGTATGATTTACAATACATTCGAAATCAAAATTGACAACAATCCTAACAGACTTACAGATAAGAAATATTTTTCAATCGAAGAAACAGTCAAAACGTTCGTAGAAAAAGTATTTTACACAGCGAAAGACAACCAGTTAATCCACGCGTTTTTAGCACGCCTGCACTTTAGTGCAAGAGAGCTATTGCTATAGTCTTGGCGTCCGCGTCCCCGTCCCCGTCCCCGTCCTCGTCCCCGTCCGCGTCCACACTACATGATAAGTAGAATGTTAAGATGCCACTTTTATTTTCCCATTATCTTCAACTTATCTACTTAAGGAGTCTATTTGTTGTAAAAGAATCATTTACCAGGGGGGAGTGAACATTATACAACAAAATATAATGATAAGGTCAATGTTAAAATGCTATATTTTTTCTATACTTTGGCTTTACATCAGAGGAATCATTATCAATATAAGTCATCAATATGCATTGTGACTATTTATTGCCATTTGGTACACATTTATACAATAATAAAGAGAGTTTTGCTCAAAATTATCAAATGATAAGGTGAATGTTAAGCTAATTAGCATAATGATAAGGTCAATGTTAAGATGTTATATTTTTTAAATATTTTGGCTTTGCATCAGAAGATTCATCATAAATATAGCTCATCGATATGTCTTGTGACTATATGGTGACATTTAGTACACATTTACACAAAAATAATGGGAATTTTGTCAAAATTATCAAATGATAAGGTGAATGTTAAGCTAATTAGCATAATGATAAGGTCAATGTTAAGATGCTATATTTTTTAAATATTATGGCTTTACATCAGAGGAATCATCATAAATATAAGTCATAGATATGCATTGTGACTATTCAGTGCCATTTGGTACACATATATACAATAATAAAGAGAGCTTTGCTCAAAATTATCAAATGATAAGGCAAATGTTAAGCTTATTAGCATCATGATAAGGTCAATGTTAGAGTTATCCAGAGTTATCACGCTCATTACGATTTTCAGGGCTATTGTGTAGCCCTGTTTTTTTTAGTTCAAAGTTGTAGCTGAATCATATTTAACGAAAGTATTTGTACAACCCTAAGCCAAATGAGAAACTTTCAAATATTTTCACCTGTATGCTACCATTTGTTTGTATTGTACATGTACAATTATCCCCGAGCCGGTGCGAAGCACCGTGCGAGGGTACTAAGAGGTCGTTCAGACTAGGTGCCCGGCACTAGTGCCCGGGTACGGCACTAATTGGAGCACTTGTCTGAACACGATACTCGGGATAGAATTTGAGCACGGTGCCCGAAAACGGGCACTACCTCCAGGGGTAGTACTCGACAAGGGCACCGTGCTCAACATAAAACAACATGGCGGCCAGTGTAGGGAGCAGGTGGACAGAAGCAGAAACAAAAGCATTATTGGATGCGTATGGGGAACAAATAATTCAAGAAGCCATCGATGGAATGACAACTAACAAGGTTGTTTACGATGAAATAAGAAATATATTAAAAGAGCACTCAAATATCGACAGAACAACGTCCCAAATCGAAACAAAAATTAAGAAATTGAGAAGTGGTTACAGCAAGTTAAAAGATCGCATGAAACAGTCGGGATCGGAAAGACCATACTTTTCAAGTGCCCTGTCAAGTGTAGAAAAAACTGCTTTAAAAGTTTGGGAGCAATTGGATAGGATTTTAGGTAAATATTGATGAGTAATTGTTCAAGCAAAAAGTTAAATATATTCCTATGCTATATATTTGTGAATTGTTGCATGTTGGCATGATAACTTTAATAGGACAGAAAGGTTAGCATCATTTTGATAGTTCACTAAAGTTTTAAAAAACTTCACATCCAAGAGTTTGTGGTACATTGTGTAAAATTTGCTAGGTTTTGTAAAGTACAAATTGAGAGTAAGCATTTTAAAGTCAAATTCTCAGAAATAGTTTTCACTTGTCATACTTAATATGAGGATGCTCTACCATCCATTATTGGTGATCATTGAAGAAGGAATTTCTCTGCAACAGACTCATTATTTTTGTAGCAACAAGCAATGGACTTGCTGATGAATTACCACACATTAAAACCATGCTTAATGCTGGTTTGTGATTTCCATGCCAACAAAAATAATAAGTACAAGCCCTATTGCGTGCCATTTATAATTATAACTTGTTTATAATTATTAACAGGTCCTCGACCAGTGAATAATCCTCCACAAGAACATCTGTTTGAAAGTGGAACACAACAAGCAGAGCAATGTGACAATGTTGATGCAGAGTTAGATATGTCAGAAGACGAGCAATCTACTAGTACTAGTAACCCACAGAAGAGACAGAAAAAAATTGTAAAACCATCTCGTAGCAAGAAAGCACGCCTTTCTGATGTAGTTGAAAAGTCAAATGAGCAGATGGGAAACCTAACCAATTTGATAGCAAGTAGCATTGTGACACAAGAGGTGAGAGAGAAAGAACGAAGGGAAAACAGGGAATTTTTTGGTCAGATGTTCAGCATGCTATCTCAAACCATGATTGGGATATCCCAAATGCATCACAATAATTCTCATCAGTATTTCCCACATGCACAACAACCATTTCAACCACCTGCATTCTTCGGGGTAAATCAAAGTGAAACACATGAAGCTTCACATAATACAGTTTCAACATCAGAAAATAAGTTAAGTTAGTTAGCAATTAGTGTGCTAATGTAACCAGTAGAATACTTTTACATTAACTATTTGGCCTTTTTGCTGCTATAAGATCTTAAATTAATTCAGATCTAAGTACATGTATGTGCATATAACATAAAGACAGTATTTTATGAACAAGCTATGTACAATGTTGTTGTTATAATGTTTGTTTCACTTCATGTGCAACCATGAAAATATTATTTTCATTTAATGACATTATTACAGTTAATTATAACAGTTTTATAACAGTTTGTAAAACAGTTTTATTAAACATACTGGTAGCAGTATTGTTTTTTTTATTAAATGTCAGGTTTGTGCTGTAAATTAGTCTCTAATTTAGTGCAACATACTCAGTGAGCAATCGTCGTATTTCCTCCTCTTCTGTTATTGCCTGTCTGTCTTCATTCAGCAATAGGATGTTTTCCTCTAACTCGTTATTAGTGTCAATGTCCCATTCTTCCAAATATTCAGCATCTCCCTCCTCGCATATGTTGTGTAATATGCACGAGGCAATCACATGGTGGACAACATGTTCTAGATTGCACTCTAATTGTTTTAGAAGGCATCTCCATCTGCCTTTTAATCTCCCAAAAGCTCTTTCAATTTGGATACGTGCTCTATTTAACCTGTAGTTAAAATACTCTTTTTCAGGTGAAAGATTTGAACCTGGATAGTCTTTCATAAGGTGTTTAGAGAGGGGATAGGCTGGGTCACCAATAAGAAATGGTTCTATTCTTGTGTCATTAATGACTTTTGCCAATTCTTGATCTTCTGGTATTAATGTTTCGTTTGCTACCATCCTACCAATTGTGGATACACTGAATACTCTTGCATCATGTGCTCTCCCTGGCCATCCAGCAAAAACATCGGTGAATCGACACTCGCTATCACACACAGCCTGCAGTATTATAGAGTGAAAGCATTTTCGATTAAAATAATCAGTATGAAAATGTTCTGGTGCTTTAATTGGAATGTGTGTGCCATCAATTGCCCCTAAACATTGTGGTAAATTCCATTTCTCCAGAAAGCCATCAATAATTGCAGCCAAATTTCTATGCTCTTGAAGGCGACTGACTGTGTATAGTTTATTTTCTATAAGAAACAATATAGCATCGTTCACTTTTTCATTGGCAGTTGATGCACCAATTCCGAACTTATCGCCGATCTCCCGATAGTCTAAACCTTTCCCTAATCTTTTTAAAACCATTGCAGTGATGACTTGTACAGGTACAGGTTTTCGCATTTGCGTTGTTTTACAACATAAGCTGTTGAAAAAGGTGCAAAGTTGAGAAAAGATAGTCTTGGGAACTCTATAACTTTCAAGCCACTTTCTGTCATTAAAATGTCTGTATTCATTCTCGACAATTCCTGTTATCCTTGAAAATGACCATACAGTCCTTTCGTATGAATTTCTCATTGCAATGAACCTGATGATATTGTTGTTATGTGCAATGTACATCATCATTAACTGATTCAAACATTCCTGTTGTACGCCAGGTGACATCTCAGATCCATAATAATAATTTAACAAAAACATAAACGCGGAAAAAATACAAAACTGTGATAGAAAAACACATTGCATGCACATTTTTATGGCTTACGCCTTTTCGCGCAAAAAAAGAATTATTTCCCGCCAAAAAATATACTAGGCTTTGAGAACCAGTCTGAACACTGTGTTTTACCGTGCTCAGTGCCCGGGCACTAGTGCCGGGCACCTAGTCTGAACGACCTCTAATTCCGCCCGGAGATTAGGAATTACACCCGGAACCCGGGAGAACATAGCGGAATCCAAAGTCGCCCAAATGTCATGGACGTTCAATGGTCATGGTACTTGTGCGCACGCGCAAAATTTGAACGAGTGACGACTGGTAATTAGCAACTTGCTTATTGGCTAAGACGAAACGTTCGTGTTTCAGTAAAAAACGTCAGCAATTTAACTGTCATTTTGCAAACTTTTTTTTTGAAAAAATATTTCGAAAACACAATATGAAATGTGGAATCAAATAACAGATAAAACACTGGGAAGAGTTTAAAATATTATCAGAACTTGAAGAATTAGCGGTGAAAAGGAACAACTGGTTATAATCCTTGAAATGGTAGGAGTCTATTTTGTTTATTTCGAGGTTTCTTTCGTGTTTGCTGTACGAATACATTTTATGAGCTTGGTACAGTGTGTCGTTTTGCTCGGTTTTGCGAAGACGTGACCGACTATTTCAGGCTTTACATCATCGTTTTAACTCAAAAAGAGTTCTTAAAAGTGTATTTTGGAGTTTTAATATAGCAAATATCACTCTAAAGGTTTATAGAGTCGACTGCAATCACTGCATGAATTTAAAAATCGAAAAACAGCATTCGACGTTCACTGCTTGGTTATTTATATTATTTGTGCTGTTTTGACGTTTTGAAGGTTTAGATATAATGGAGTATTAACTCTCACTTAAACTGTGAAAGTCTATAATTTAATGCAACGGAAAGCAGCAGGTAAACGGGTGATTCCACTTCACCTTTACGACTGTATTTGTTTCCGAAAAATTTGAAACATCAGCTATCGGCTTTACATTTAGGACATTTCATAATATTGAAGGTTAGGTCTGGCTAGCTCAGGAAATATTTTGCTTCGTTTGAAATGGCGAGGGGTTGCTGCATGCATGTATTTCTAGTAAATTATGAGATTGTGTTGTGACATGCCGTATCAAAATTCAATCGCTTAATATAGAAATCATTCAGGGAGTGAAAATATATAAAACATAGTCCAACGTTAAAGTTTAAAGAATATTGTCAGATAATTCGCAATTACAAGCTTTAGCACATAAGTATTTATAAGTAGAAAGCCGATAGGCTCGGAATGCAAAGGCAAATGGCAACGCATGTGACATATATTTGCATATTATTTATGTAGATACACATGCAAATATATTATTAAAGCACCTATAAGATTTATGTACATACCTTTTCGTTGTTTGATGCATAATCCTTTTTTGTGTAGATATAAAAATCCAATCTTGTTTATTTCATAAAGCTAGGCGCACACACGACGATTTTAGTCGGCCGATTCCTGTCTAGATTGTCTAGATGGATGTTTTCATCAAAATGTGGCGACTGGCAATCTATACTTGGTCAGATTAGACCAAGTAGACTCGCGTACACGCGCGAGGCGCGAGCGCCGCGAGAAGGAAAACATGTCTGGGCAAGGGCTGCCTATATGTCTAAACCTGAATGGACCAACTACCGTAAAATCGTTGTGTGTGTGCCCGGCTTAAAGCAGGGACTTTTGCCTGGTCCGTTAACTTACCTGTTGATATCACGTGCGCGGATTGCGAGAAACGGAAGAAATATTGGTCACAAATAAAACTAATGTAATTCCGAGGCCAGTTTTGGCCAGTAATTCTGAGGTCACAACTAATATCTGAAGTTTGTGCTTAATATTACCTTCCAACGCGGATTTTAGCCTTGTAATTTGTAATAAAAAGATCGGTAATTTGTGCTTCATACAGATACCTTTCATACAGAGTTTAGCCTTATTCTAGACAAACAGTGCAGGCGAGCGTTAGGTGATTTCAGCACCTCTCTGGTTACATCGTGTGGTGGATTGAATATTTTCCCTGATTGCTTTTTTTAGCCACCTTTTATCTAGGTTTGTACGTGTGTTTCATGTCTCCATTTTATATTGCAGATGATAACAAAACATTGAAGTTTTATCTTCTTGTCATTGGTGTTCCAGTTCTTGTTTTGATTCTTATCATTGCAAGTGGTGCAGTGTGCTACTGGGTTAGGAAACCCTCGCGCCTTGTTGGAAAATCTCATGCCTCGTCTCATACCAACAAAGCATATGGCATATCGTAACACCATATCTGGTATACGAGCTATGCGGAGGTGTTAGAAAACTGTATTACCGTGTAAAGAAACGTATTACCGTAGTCTAGTGGGGCGTATAAGATAGTTCTGTTATAACCCAGTTTGAGCATTTAGCTAGTTATTACGCCAGTAAGCATGCCATATATATGTAGATTAGAAAATTATGGTTTCCTTTTTCATCTTGAAAACAAAATTTTTGAACAACAAGTGCAGATATTAAAAGATTTGTAATCCAGGCATATTTGTTTGTCAATGAATGTTCTCCGGATTCAAAATTTTGTAATGAGCTTTCCACTCGGTACTCGGGTCTTCTTCAGAATATCAAAATTCTTTACATGTGCCTCGCTTTTATATACTTACGTCTTGCGCTGTTCTTCAAGACTTTGTATACGCAGAGAGCGTCTAATTGGTTGTTTTGTCTGTCAACTACTTCTGCTTCTTTAGCGTTTTCGGTTAAAGGAACAAATTTAACGGGTTGGTTTGAAAATCAGATCCTTGATTAATTCCTTGCACTTCTGTGAGTTTTTTAATTGCATTCTGTTTTTGGACTACGAAGACATAACCTTGTGTTACATAACTTTGTGGGAAAGACAAGAAGGCGCTATATAGAAAACAGGTTGCAGACGATTTAGCTTACACTATATTATTGCAGAGATCTAGCTTTTATTTTGTGAAAACAATGTCAAAGCCCGTTCCTGGTAGATTTTTTTATGTTTGCATGATAATTAATATACTTCATTTGTATCGTTCAGTTATACATTATCGATAAATAAACAAAGAAGTTTTTACTGATTTAGCTTGCACAACAACGAGCGAAACTTACGGACATGCACAATAAAGGTTGTTTGAAATTCGAACTTGCCGTAAATGGACATGTCTTTATATTAGGTTTACCATGTTTTATATAATATGCAATTATTTTAACACAGTTTCAAGGGATATTTTGTTTAATTCCTTATAATTTGCCAGAAACACTCTTTTGACGACGCGTCATTTTTGAATTTGATCGGGCATGCGTGAATCATCTCCGAGCCGGTGCGGAGCAAACGTGCGAGGGTGCTAATTCCGCTGGGAGATTAAATACACCCGGGTATTTTGACAGAACATAGCGGAATCCAAATTCTTTGTCATCGACGATCGACGTTGCGTAGACGATCGACGATCGACGTATAGCATTTGAAATCTTGATTTGTGTCTGTCTTTCTGTCTATCACAGATTTCCGGGGGGGGATTACGGAATGAAGCGGAACGCTGAAATTCTTTTAAATAGGCCCTCCATACGGCTCACTTCAAAGTAATTTCTATATGGTTTCATCCTTTTTTATGTGCATATCAGTTTACCAAACATAATTTTATTTTAACTTGATAAAATGTTGCAAAAGTGCTTAGCATGTGTTGTTTTTGATTTTCAATCATTGGTAACAATTTAATATACTATAGCTACTTTTGTCTACTCTGTTACCTTGTTTAACATCAGAAAGGTTGAGCTTGAACCAGTGGTATAAAGAACAGTTATGTATAAGTATAGTTAGGAAAAAAAGTAGCTAAAAAGAAATATATAGACTGATCAAAACAACTTTGAATGTCTTACTGCGACGAAAATAATGTAATTAACAGCTCTAATTAGTAGCTTAATTGCTCTAGAATCAGATGTTAATGTATTATCTTTCTCTGTGGACAATGGTTGTGATATAGCCTGTACAAAATAAAATTAATAACATTAATGAAAATGTTTCAGTTGTACATCAGAGCAGAGGTATCTGCATTTATACTCTGCATATTTTCCGGTCATTTGAAATGAAGATTTCGAAATTTACCCCACACATTTATGCGTTTTGTTTCCTCAGGTTAGTATTGTTAGGCTCATGCAGGTAGCTTAGGCAATTTTACACAGTATTTGACTATGTACTGAATTGCTCTGATATAGAGGGATATAAAATATTTCCTATTGAATATTGAATACTGTGATCACCAAGAATTTAGTTTAATTTATAATATCACAACTATTAATTAGCGAAAAGTAAATGACTTGTGGTACTCTTTAAACATCATAACACATGCATATGTGGTCGTATGCTCACAAATTATATAACTTTTATGTCCATATGTCTTCCAGGATCTGTGGTCTAACTCAAACTATTAATGAGCCAACTAGAACAGTATGTACAACTCGTTCTAATACATCAACTTGCCTTGACCCGGCGCGAAAGAGCTTTCAAGAGTAAAGTAATTCAAATGGGATTTACGGACCATGACCTCACTGTATTGTCTATGAAAAGTAAAATTCCCAAAGGTCTCCACAAAATTGTGTATAAACGTAGTTATAAACATTTTTCGCACAATAGCTTCATAAATGACTTAAAGTATGTCCCGTTTTGGATGGTTGAGTCTTTTGATGATCCTAATGAGGCTCTGGATGTTTTTATGGAATTATTTAAAAATATTGCAGACAAACATGCTCCATTAAGGAAGTTTACGGTCAAAACAAAATCTGCCCCCTGGCTTACTAATAATATTCGTGACTTAATGAAGATGAGGGATATGGCTAAATCAGAAGCCAAGATTTCTGGTTATCCATCAGATTTGGCCGTTTATCGTAATTTGAGGAATTATGTGGTTAATGTAAACAGAGAAAGTAGGAAAGAGTATTTTCATAATGCCATCAACGACAGTAAGAAGGATGCGAAATCTATGTGGAAAACAATTAATAATTTATTAGGGCGTTCATGTTACTCAAGCCCAACTAGTGTTGAAAGTAATGCCGGGAAAAGTTTTTTCTAAACCTGTTGAAATTGCCAATCACTTTGCTAAGTTTTTTGATGAAAAAAATAAAAAATATAGATCTGAGATGGTTGAATCGTTTGACTTAGAGTATGTAACTGGATCAATTATCAACATCATGGCTGATAAAAACTGTAATTTTGAATTCAGACCTCTAAGTATATCAGAAGTTCAAAGTTGCCTTGCGAATCTTCCAACTAGCAAAGTGATGGGAGTAGATTGTATTGATAACTATCTACTCTAAACAGCTTCGAACATTATTGCTGAACCGATCAGACACATTTTTAATTGCTCTTATGCTAAATCGATTTTTCCCGATCAGTGGAAAATAACTAAATTACATCCTATACCTAAAGATAAGAAGAAAGCATTCGAAGACTATAACAGTCGACCCATCAGCTTGCTAAATGTTTTAAGTAAACTACAAGAAAAATCGGTTTATCAACAAATGTCTCACTACCTTGCTGAACATAAAATACTAGTAATGAATCAACATGCTTATATAGGAACAATCACAGCACTGAAACGGCACTAATACATCTGGTTGATCACTGCCTTGAAAACATGGAAAATGGTTTGCTTACTGGTGCCGTCATGTTGGACTTTAGTGCAGCTTTTGACTTAGTTGACCACAATTTACTACTAGCGAAACTAAAATGTTATAATTTTTCGGATAGTGCCATCAACTGGATTAATTCATATCTATGTGATAGAACTTCAACTGTCTACATTAGTGGAGCATATTCTCATCCAACTGAGATCGAATGTGGGGTACCACAGGGTAGTTGTCTTGGCCCATTGCAATATTCATGCGTAAAACTCCTTGGTGTTCTGGTTGATGATACCCTAAGTTGGAAGCCACATTGTGAGAAACTCCTCAAAGACTGTTCCAAGTGTCTTGGCCTATTAACCAGATTCAAGAAATACATGCCACCTACAGTTCTAAAGTCGATTGCTGAAGCGTTAATATTGTCTAAACTGAACTACTGTTGTACTGTATGGGGTGCTGTATTAAACCAGATTCTATAAATTATCTACAAAAGCATCAGAATAGGGTTGCTAGATTAGTTTTAAATTATAAAATTAATGAAATCGCTAGAAAAGACTTACTTAGCGAAATAGGCTGGCTATAACTGTCAGGCAAAGGATACATCTCCAAACTGTCATGATATTACATAAATCATTATACACCTATGATCCTTCCACAATTTATATGCATCTTCGTGTATTAGATTGATTGGGTTGACAAAACTCTCTCTGAAGAAGGTCCTGGGCAGAGGAAATATCACCCTTGAAGAACTACAAACGATATCAACCGAGATTGAAGCAGTCCTCGACGACCGCCCTTTAACATACACCTCTTCCGAACTCGGCGACGAGGATCCACTCACCCCATGCCACCTACTATACGGCCGAAGAATCACCACCCTACCCCATCTGCTTTACGACGATGATCCCAACGACCCATCCTATCACCCTGAACCAACCCGTATCGAAATTCAAGCAAAAAGGAGGAGTGATTTGTTACAACACTTCTGGAAACGCTGGCGTGAAGAATACTTAATATAACCTCTTTACGCGAATTCCACAAAGTCTCTGGAAAAAAACGAAATAGAAATAAAAGTCGGTGATGTAGTTCAAGTCCACGATGACACAAAACGCGTGAACTGGAAGCTTACCGTTGTGGAAAGTCTCATTGTAGGAAAGGACGGTTTGGTCTGTGCAGCCAACATCAAGACGAGCACTGGTTATACAAATCGTCCCATCACTAAACTATACCCACTAGAAGTAACCTCAACCACCGATACCACCATGTCAAAGGTTCCTGAAACCCAACCTCCAAATACCCTGGACCCCGATACTCAGGAACCCGCAACCGAAAATCAAGTGAACAGACCCATCAGAGCAAAAGGACAACTCGCAAGAGAGAAAATGAAAAAATGGGCATCTGTACTTTCGCACGCCCCGGAGGATGTCGAGAATTGACATGGACTTTGCACTAATAGTAATAGTTAATATTATGTAGCAACGCACTAGAACGCACTTGATTGGTTGACACTTAAACTAACAGTTCAAATTACACTTGCATGCATCTTCAATTAATATCATCTGTATATAACTAATTCTTCTCTACTCAGAGACACACACACAATTACATAAATGAGAAAATAACCAAAATCACGTTGTTGCATTGATCGTCCAATTTCTATCCCGCTAATTCGAACCTCCGCTAAAGTTCTCTGCAATCGTCGTAGACACAACGCAGCAAACGAAGAACATTCGGTCATTCAGGTATTAAGACAATCGAGACACGGATCATGAAGCCTCGTAGGTATAATCCAGCTCTGGCGCGGACATATAAACGAAATTTCCCCGTGGAGGGCTTGGTCATACCAACAAAAAAACTTCAGTCTCCGCCACCTTGGCTTCAAACTTTTGACAAAGTGTGCGTTCGAATTCCAGTCTTATTTCAATTCATTGGCTCGACGAAGGCTGCGGGTAACATCTCCTTCGCTCCGCCCCCTCACGCGCTGACGTGTGACCTGTTTGTCATTAACTTCATTTATTTAAGTTAATATCGTTAATACAGGTCACACGTCACACACACGTGAACCAGCACACACATTTACTTTTTGACACTGATCGCATTTTTTGAACCGCTTGGAGAGTCAATAATTTTTTAAACCTTCCTTAATCAACACCGAGCGTGTCGGGTTTTTTTTCCACACCTTTGACCTTGCCATGACCTCATTCGGCGAACATCACACCACCATCACCACGCGCATATATATTCGAATAATAATGTGTGACCGGTTAGCCATTAATTTAATTTCATTTAGCCAATCATCTTTAACACATGTCACATGACACGCACACGTGAACCACCACACTTGCTTTTTTGACTCTGTTCTGATTTTTTGAACAATCTGGACGGTCAATGTTACGCTACCTCCGTCTGTAGAGCCTGATATCCTGCGTTTATTATTATTATTATTATTATTAAAAATTTATTTATACACGGTAGAATCATCAGTAATGTTATATATATACAACAAACAATAAAGAGAAATATCTAAAAACTTTTAGCCATACAAAAAACAAAGCACACAATAATAACAAAAAAAAATACTGTTTTACATGATTGCCGTGTGGAAATCAGATATTCAAAAGAATTTGTCAAGTTCGGATTTAAATTGTTGCAGAGAGGTAATTTTCCGAACATTTTCTGGAAGATTATTCCATAAACAAGCCCCGCTATAACTAAAACTACGTTTTAAGTACTCAGTATGGGGCATCGGTAGATCAACTTGTCTAACCGAGTTTCTTAATGTATAACCTATGCTCCGTGGAACCAACATATTTCGCATATAATCAGGAGCTAAGTTGTTTAAAGATTTAAACATTACAATAGCTTTTTGTTTCTTGCGACGAATATTAAGCATATCCCATTGCAACATGTCAAGAAGTTCACTAGACCTTATATCGTAACTGGCTCTCATAATTACTCTGGCTGCACGATTTTGCAGTTTTTGTAGTTTATCGCTAAGTTGATTGCTTAGACCATCCCAAACTGGAGAACAATAATCAAAATATGGCAATATTAAAGCATTATAAATTAGCACAGCAGAGTGTAAAGGGACACAAGGTCTAATTCTTTTCAAAGCCCCGATCCCTGACGAATTTTTTTTACATAATTCATCAATATGATTGGACCAAGAAAGACGGTCATCGATGGTCAGGCCAAGGGAAATAGTGTGACCAACCCGCTGGATCATCTGATCGCCAATTTGAATACAAATTGTACTGTGATTATCGGCAGATATTTTTTGCCTCGAGCCAATAACCATAAATTCGGTTTTAGCTATATTCAAACTAAGTTTATTTGCAATCAACCAAGTTTTGAGATTAGCAAGTTCTGAATTGACTAGGGGCTCAAGTTCAGGTAGGTTACGTGCCGAAAGGCTAATATTAGTATCATCAGCAAATAAATTGGCAGAGGCTGATCGAAGACAATTTGGTAGATCATTTATGTAAATTAAAAATAGCAAAGGACCAATAATACTACCTTGGGGCACGTTGACATCACATTTTTGGGTTCGGCCACTGAGATATGAATTAAACCACCTTAGGGCATTCTGGTCAACACCATAGTTTACTAATTTACGCAGTAAAATATCATGGTCAATAGTGTCAAAGGCCTTCTTCAGGTCAATAAATATTACTCCATTGAGAAGACCTTTGTCTATATTCACCGACCATTTATTAGTGGCTTCAAGTAAAGCTGTTACTGTACTATGGAGCGAACGAAAGCCAGATTGGCAGCTACTTAATAAATTATTCTCATTTAAATAGCCAAAAAGCTGATCATAAACCATTTTTTCAAAAACTTTTGAGACAATTGGTACTATTGAAATTGGTCGATAATTGCTCTGGTCAGATTTCCTGCCTTTTTTAAACACTGGTAACACCCGCGCGAGTTTCCATTCTGTTGGATATATTCCGGTAACAATCGATCGCTCAAATATGTTGGTAAGCGAGGGACCAACAACAAAAGCCGCAATTTTTAGGAGCCTAGCTGGAATTTTATCAAGACCCATAGCCTTTTTTTCATTAAGTTTACTTAACAGTAGACATACTGTTTGCTCAGAAGGGGCGTCAAGACTAAAAGATTTGGTGGTTGGTTCTAAATATATTTCCGTGTTAATGTTAGTTTGTGGAATTTCCCTAGCTAAATCAGGACCAATATTGCTAAAATATTCATTAAAAGCTTCTGCTATATGCGTGGAAGATTTAATTGTACGATCACCAACTTAAATTTGGGAAATTTGGGACTTACTACATGTGCGGGAAGTCAGTTCATTAATAAGCTTCCACGTTTGACGACGATTATTTTTTTTATGTTCAAGGTTTGAGCTGAACTGCTGAAGTACTGCTGTTTAGCATACTTAATTGCATTATTAGTCAGATTACGAGAGCGTTTATATTTTTCCCAAGATACCCCATCGTTAAAGTTGACCGCCTGTTTCTTAAGATAATTACCCACATGCATTTTCTTCAACAACTCATTGGTAATCCACGGTGCTTTTTTTCTACCAACACGTCTGCTTCTAATAGGTGCGTGTTTGTCTATGCTTTCCATTAGAAGTGATTTCCAGATATCCCACATGCAATTCGGATTATTTTGGGAGTTAACCACACACCAGGGCTTTTCGTTCAACTCCCGAAGAAAATCATTCTTACTAAAGTTTTTAAACACCCGCGATTGGATGATACGTGCGGTTGTTTGCTGATAATGTGTTTTTCGAATAAAATAAACCAAAGAGTGATCACTAATTCCAAGATGCAAGACTCCTGCATTGACTATTTTTTGAGGACAATTAGTGACACATAGGTCAATTAATGTTCGCGAACTGGGGGTTACTCTTGTTGGTTCATCAATCAACTGACTTAATTCATATATATTGAATAAATCAATCAAGGTAGAAGTATTATGCGCATCAGGAGATAACATGTCACAATTAATATCTCCGAGCAAATAATGCTCTTTATCCTCGCTATCTATCCTGCCTATAATTTTCTCAAAAGCATGGAACGCTTCACTTGGGGAGCTCGGAGGCCTATACCATGTGCTGACCAAAAACGCCTTCGATCTTGGCTTAGTAATTTCAATACATAGATATTCAAGGGTCGGAGCTTCTAAGTCGTGTCGGATGAAGTAATTAATGTTGGATCGTACATAGAGGCAAATTCCACCTCCCTACCGTTCAGGTCACGATCCCTTCTCACGAGTTCAAAACCCGGTAGTTGAATTTCCCCATTCTCAATATGAGAGTCTAATTTGGTTTCATTGATTGCTAAAATGTCGATTTTAGAAGTACTCAAAAATAATTTGAGCTCATCAATATGCAGTAACAAGCTATTAATGTTTAATGATGCCATAACCAAGCCCCGATTTGTTATGTTAAAATTCAAATTGGAAGCTTGAAACATATAGGAGTTGTTCCACCGGGCACAAATTTATCTGCGGCAATATCCTAATCTTTTCTAATATAATTTACAAAATTAAGAGCTAAAAGAGCTGTTCCACGTTTATTCAAATGGAGACGACTACGATTCAGATGCTCACTGGCTAATATATTACTATTATTGATAAATCCCCATTTGTTTTGTTTGCTCATTTGATCCAAATATTTATTAACGTCTCTAATTTTACTAGCAGATTTCAAGTCGTCAGGCCTGTCAACTATACCTGATATAGCGATTTTAGAAGCAGAATGACGACTAATTGTTGAGGCTAAATCTTTTATTTCATCGGCACATTTCCTAGCTGACTTATTTTCGCATAGATTATTGGTCCCAACATGGATAATTATCTCTGCTGGATTTTTTCTCAGTATCGGCTTGGCATGATCTTTCATGTCTAATCTAGTACAGCCTGGAAAAGAACGTACCTGAACCTTTGCCTTACTTGATAGTCGGTGTCCGTCTATATTCTTGACAATAGAGTCGCCGATGATATAAATTTCTTTCTTCGTGTTAGTCATACTTGTCGCTGGATCTGTGTCTGTTTGCGTGGCCATTTCCAAACTAGTCTCCCCAACATTAGCTGACTTACCGGTGGCCTGGCCATGCGATCGGTTCTTTCCTGATTTGATCCTATGCCGTTTATGCTTCCGAATCGTTTGAGTCGATCGATTTAGAATAGAGCCACGAGCGTCGGACTTATCTGGCGAAACTTCGACAACAGAATTGTCTTCCTCAAGAGCAGGCCTCTCACGGGCATTGAAGGTCCCAGATGCAATGCATTTTAGTCTCTGATTGTTGCGGTACTCTTCTATTTGATAATCGAAGGAAGCGGAGACAGTGACACTGCTTTGATCGCTAGGATTTACTTCGGATTGATATTCACTCGGCTCATTAGCGAGGGGCTCAAAATAATTGAAAATAGGCGTATTACATGATTCGTTTGCGGTTTCCCTTGGACATGTTTGACGAGGCTGGTCCCATGAAGTTTGACTGTATTCTAGGAGTTCTTTAATGCTTTCATTTTGATTCTTTAACAAATTAATTTCAGCTTTCAAGTGTTCAATATCAGAGCAAGGCAGGTTGGCCTTAACAATGTCTTCGAGTTTATGCACCACTGCCCAAAGCATAGCAATTTCAAGCTTTGCTTCAGCCATCTCGACTCTAGTAGCTTTACAATCTGAACAGTTAATGCCGTTACAAGCTGTGTTATCGCCATCATGAGAGGGAATATTAGCACTAGAGGGACATAGTTGATCCTGAATCAGCGATAATAGTTCACTTTATCTCGAACCTTTGAAATAAATTGACTTGCTTTTAGAATACCAAGTGACGAGAAGCTGCTCGCTCGTAAACTTCCAAGTACCACCACTGGGCGATTTCCAAAAGGCTTGTTCTAAAGCCTCCTTATCAACAACTGTGCTAACGAATGCTTTTAATTCGTCCAGATTCCCTGTCCAGGATAGTTTGTCTTTCAAGAAGACGAACTTATTCGTAGGAATCGCTAACACTTTATCCATATTTAAAGTAAATTTAAATCAATCGGAACGGAGCTATAAAATACACGTCCGCACGAGGTCGTGAGCAACGTATAGAACTATGACTCTATAGGTTAACCCTATAGTCCCCGCTGCTTACTTACGAATTTGGAAGGCTAGGTGCAAGCTGTAGTCCGAGGTGGCCCGGGAACGAGGCAAGGTCGCTGGCGGCCTGGGAGCTAGCACTTGTGCTTTGGATTAAGAAAAGATCCATGCCAATGGTATTGAACTGCCAACCACACTCGGATACCTTGCACCAATCGCACCAATGAAATTGGTGGTAACTGATGCTGCCTACCTTTCTTGAACTTTTACTTAAACAGGATGTGACGTCATTTTTTGCTATTGCTTTGTTAGTATTTTATTCTCACTTGTGGATTTGAATTAGCTTTGTTCTTTTCCACTTTTCAGAAAATATTCCGCGACTGATACTTAAATTGCAAATGATAAGAATTATGAAATAGTAGTTAAAAAGCTCAACAACGTCGTTCAATTTTTTATTGGGACATGTTTATTTAAAGTACCCAGAAGATATTCATGGAGAAGACGACTGTCGTGAAGCAGTGGCCATTTGGCAATGGCAACTAACTCCAAAATTAACAATTACCTCAATCATGTTATCAAACAACAGAACCTCATCGGGAGTCATCGGAGCGTGGATTGGCGTGTACAGAAGATGGATTGGCGTGTACACATTCCATAGTTTTATTTATTTAAATATCGTAAGAGATATAAATACTAAAAATATCAGGATTTTATGCAATATCACGTTCCATCCAAACTATTTGCTCAAATGTTAATTAGTTAATGCGTTATCGTGCACGAAAGTAACGGAAGGAGAATTTTAGTTTGAATGCTAAAATGAGCTACGAAAAAAATTTTGAATAATTAATTATAAAGAGCAATGCGATAAAACAATACCGCTTTTGTTCTGCTCAACGTAAATCCTATTAATAAACTTTTCGTTTAATTCTGGTGTTCAGGATCGATTAAGGAGACTTCTAAGTTTGCATGCATTGTAATTTTTTAACGGAATAAATTGTGATATTTTTCATATATACCACTTTATGTATCGAAATCTTCGATTTTATTATTTACTAGCTTATTTTTCTGCATTAGTTCAACATATCAATTTTATATTAAGAAATATATTAACCTTATTCAGAGCATAAATACTGACTCAGTTTTCTTTATAGAGTGCGGTAATTCACTTATTTTCAAATTCATGCTTTTACTAATCGATTAGCTATATATAGATGGTTTTATTAAGCACAGTTATTAGGCTGCAACACGTTTTCAAATTTACCTAGCAAGCCTATATATTTTATAGGAGAGTTTGGTTGTCATTACCATGTTGAGATAAAAAATGGTTTCATTTTATATTTGTTAATTTCAACAGTAAGAATTTCGATATACTCTTTATTTAAGTCAAGTCTAGTCCGAAAATTAATAGTATTTCAGTCTTAGCTTATGTAGAAACCAACGCCACCCCCAAATCTATGCCTATTCCTCGATACCCAGGTGTAACCTTCAAGGGAAATTAAGACCATGGGTAGATTAGGGTCGAGTTTGGTTTCGTTGATCGCTAGGATATCAATTTGCTGATTATACATGCATGCTCTTAATTCATCTATATCTTTTAATAAACTGTTTATGTTAAGACTTGCAATTTTGAGACCACGTATATTGGGCACCAAATTTTTAGCCTTTATTGCATTAAAGAAATTGTTTGCCTGACCTAACTGTGAGTTAGCACCATTCGCCGCTTTATCTATGGAGACAGTATTAGCACTCTGAGCAATTGAACTATTAGTTAGAGGGCCTTGTCTTGGAATAGTATTTCAATTATTTAAGAATTCGATTAAGTTTCTCGCTAGTAACGACGTGCCTACTCTGCTAAGATGTAGACCAGAAGCATTAAGATTATTCACAAGCTTGGTGATTTGGATATTTTGGTGTTTAACTATTTGCCATCCATGCTTCAAACACAAACTCTTAATAAGTTCATTGACAGCATTAATCTTGGTATTCAGTTCAGGATTATTTCTAATTATGAGTTCAGAAATAGCTATTTGGATATTTTTATTAGACTTCACTATACCTTTACATAGATCCTCAATTCTCTTGGCAAAGACTTTCATTTCAGTGCCTTTTGATACATCATTAGTGCCCACATGGATAATCATACGACTCGGGCTCATTTGTAAGGCTGGCTGAACATAATACTTCATATCACTTGTCTTAGCGTCAGGGAATGTCTTTATCATACCGTTGTGCCCAAAAGAGCGACGCATTCGACCGGCATTTAGCATTTTCAACATTGAATCTCCAACGATAGCCGTTTTACTTTCTGGCTCACGAGACACTGATCCATTGACCTGAGATGCCATTTGATCGTTGACATTTGCAGGAACATCGGAAGCATTACATTTCTTTAATTAATTTGCTCGATTTCTTAATTAACTTGCTACTTTGATTTTTTGCTTCGGTGTTCAGGTCATCACAGTCATTGCTGGATACAGGCTTATTGTCTGAAGAGCCTTCAACCTCTAGCACATTAAATTCATTTGCTCCTAAGATATCATGGTCACGTTCATGGTCGATTAAACCTTTCATTGAACTTGCGGCGCCTTTATTTTTGCCACTTCGACTGCTTTTTCTAGAATTGGCAAATAACGTTTTTGATACGCCTTGATCTTGCTTGTTTGATTTAGCTTTGTCTTGATCTTTCATAATTAGCGTAAGTGCTAATCTTAGAGAGTCCCCTTCTTCTTCTGCTGATATGATACGAGACTCTTGCTCCATGATTTTTTTTTCAAGGTCAGCTGTGGCTTTTTGCCGAAATGAAGAATACCATGTATTCTTTCGTTTAGTTTGTCGGCCGTTTATCCCCGTCAAAGTTCAAGGTTTTACTCTTTACATGCCAAGTGATCTTCAAGTTTTCCTGTCCAAATCAATTTTGTCTTCTGAAGGTCGAAGAAACGATATAGGTTGTTAATGATAGCTGATGAATTCATTCCCAAATTTTGGAAAAGCAGGAGCTCGTCTATAGACGTCTACTCGGGTCGACCACGCGGTGAATCAGCCGAAATCTATAGACTTTATTATATGATTATTTAGGAAATTTATAAATGCATGCGAATGTTGGACAATTTTTGACATCGGGTGGCCCTCATATTGTATTAATGAGGCTTGAGCAATCCGTTATAGCATAACCGTTCCTAGAAAGGACTTGACTTCCCATTTAACGTTACAGTATTTCACAAATCAAAGAGAAAAATTCATGTTTATAATGGGGTTTAAGATCACGATACATATATTTGTATTACAAATTACAAACTTCCAAAATAAACTATTTTAAAATACAATATAATAAGTCTAATAATGGAGAGAAGCTGTTAAATTGTTAAAATTTATACCGCTTATCTGGCAACTTTAATACATGCAGTCACAGATCCAAAAGTTCACAAAATCTAATTTGATAATACACTGCACTATCCAACTATGCTAGACTCATTGCCGTCCGATCAGATGATATTTTGAAGTGGTTAGCTGATTAGAACTTGCGATTCCTGTTCGAATACTTGACCGATTTTAATAAAAATGAGACCAATTTAAAGAAGAAATTGTGCTCAGTGGATACATTTTTTTATATCGATATGTTGTCAATTCGCTAAGATAAAATTCACTTTAAAGTGCATGTGCTTTTTATATTATTCAATATTGCATATCAAAGCGGCCTATTTAATCCTTAAAATATTGCCCAAAATGCAAACAAAAACTGGTTGCAGTGGTTTAGTTCACATATTCAGGACCATTTTGATATCTTTAGCGTCAAAATCGAGCCTTTAGAAGATTTTTGCCGATTTTTTATATAAACATACATGATGATATAGATTATCGCGTCACCGGCAATAATATTTCGCAATAATAAAAAAAATCGAGTCACATTTTCCACCGCATGACAACATTCCGAGCATGCGGTAAACACGTGCTTAGCAACAATTATCGCTTAGAACTTATAATGCTATTTTCTCCGATTCTCTTGCACATCCTACCCCAACAATTACTCAGAATTATAACAGAATGATAGTATGTAAAATTCAGACATTTTGAAGACAACAGAGAAGAAAAAAATCGAGAAAATGCTGAATTTCTGAAGTATATGGTCGCTATGGGGAGTAATTTAAGATAACAAAGCAACCTATTATTTTCACTCATGTTTTGACTTATAATACAAATGCAGTTTATTACTATATGCAGGTTTGAAAATACTATTTAAATCGTCTTTTCAAGCTCTATCGTTTGGTGGTATTCCGGGATCTTTAGCCTAAATACTTGCTGAGATATTTAATGTTTTGCTTATTTCCCGACAATATTGTCCGTAGCTATAGTGACCGGACGGGAGTAAGTTTTAAAAAGCGAATATTTTTATTGGGGGGGCACTCTGTATTTTTTGTTCGATTGTTGTAAAGATTTTACCTTTTACACACAAGTAACCAAATCGTATTTGTTTTAGCCATCACAATAATGAGTTAATAATTAATAATGATTTTATACAATACGCTTGCCTTAGAAATAACAACCGTACAGTTCGAGCCTCATCGCTGGAAAGCTGTGCGAGTCTGTTGGAAAAACACGAATATACCGAGCTTCAATATGATTTTCAAAAGTGTGCATCGCAATGGAATCTCTATCCTTGTTTCCTGGAAAAACCTAAAAAATGAACATATCATCCTCAATTTGTTTTTTCATTTGTTTTACTTAGATTGTTCTTGAAAAATAATATGTTCTTTTAGTTAATTCACTAAAAAATTTATCAAAAAATGCATTGCGCTTAGTGTAGAAAATCATCATAGATGGATATAGGAATTTTCTTCAAAATTCGATCAACAGCATCTGTGCTATACTAACCGTCCAAGGCATATGGCATTTGTTTTAAGCGAAGAGGCTAACAATAAGGTAAAATGAACAATTATATATGTTCGGCACACATATGCCTTCAAAGCAAAAGATTTTATCACATTGTTTAGCATGGGTACAACATTTAAATTTCCAAGTATAGAAAGTCCATTCGTATTCGGGTTCAATAAAGATGTGCTTACAAGTGGCAAATAATTGTGAATTTTTTTATTTGTGCGCTAAGTTACCTTTGGTTTCCCTGTTTCAGGGTATAAAGGAAAAATTCTGCCATCTTTGCTATAGGAAACCATGTAAGATTTCGTCCACTCATTCATATAACACGATCCTTGGGTTGCTAATCTTGTTACCAGCGTAACTTTTCCAAGATCAATTTGAAGCCACGATCCATAATTGGCGTTATTTGGCGACCACGAGCAATGACTGCCTGTGTTATTCAATCTTGCAAAACGAGCTTCGTCAACTCCACCAGGATAAGACGACGATGCGGTGATTGCCGAATCAGGTATTTTGCCACTCTGCATACCCAATGGTTCAAAGGTATGAGCTTGACGCTAGAAAGAATGATTATATTTGGAATTTTGTGACAGGGCTAATAATTTATATATGAGCTTCTTCTAGCTCTGTTGCACTAAATGTATTTCCAAAATTGCATGTTTATCACCGACATATGCATAACGCAAAAATCACTCGATCCATATTTGCCTAGTTAAGTCGTGTTTTTACAGAAATGATGTGTAGAAAAATAATAGTTATTAATAATACATATTTTCTTGTGATCACATGTTAGTATGCATAATACAGCCTTAGTTTGTATGCCACTTAAAAAAATTCAAGTTTAAGTGCATAAACGTTTTACACAATTCAAAAAAGTACGAAAAAATGTGAATCGTACGAATCCAATTTTAATCAGGCAAATTAGTATCAATGAAATATTACAAAATTCGGATGTATAGACCAATTGCGAAACTTAGTGACCGCGCCTTCGTGCAACATGGAAACGAGGCTTATTATGCAAAAAACAATATTTGTATTTTTTGCAGTACAAAGCTATTCGCCGAGTTATATGCCGTTTTTTGCCTTTGTTTTACATATTTTTCGATACCTTTCAGCTTGGTTTCATCGTAGTTATCATAGTTTTCAGGTTAGGAAGTTTTGCCTTTCAATTGAGGCGTTTTTGTGGTGTTTTCATTAATCTTTTCGGCTGCTTTCGTCGGGGAAGTATGGAAAAGGCCGACACAAACTCAGGTAAAAATTTAGTTTTTCCAAACTATTTCATCTCAAGTTTTGAAAATGTATTTCATTTTTCTCCCTCTTATTTGTGCAAAATTTGGCGATATATATTTGCTGCAAAATCTATGTTTTTTATGTCAAATATTATTGAAAAGTCACGATCGAACAAACCACCATGTTCACATTTCTCATCTAAAATTTTTTTATACCAATTTTATCAATTGATAAGATGTAATTTGACAGCAATTTTACAGCTCAGCAAAAAATAGTAGAAATCTGTTGACAAAAACTATAAAAGATAAAATAAGCAACGGAGTTTTATGTTTATTTTCTTTGTGTATATAAACTACAGTACATGTGATGTGATGCCGACTGAAAAGCAAAACAACTCTTCAACTTGGCACACATGCATGACATGGATAGTAAAATACTTATAATCAAGACATAATATCATTCTCTATTTTGAATTGCAATTTGAATATTCCTTTTCCCGCAATAACATACTATAAAGGTAGCCACAATGCGAGCTGCAGCATTTTTTAAGATACACCTTTACATGATGGCAAAGCCGAAAGCGAAAAATATTTAAACCGGAGTTCGCAAGTGTTTTTCCGTTTACGATGGTGAACGGAATCGTTTCCTTTTCAAGTATTCCTGGTTCACCCTTATTAAACATCTATTGCATGGTAGTAGATAGAAAGAATAGTGTTTTGTACTAACAAAAATGCAGAATTCAGATGCAAACTCAGATACATTCGAATTCGACTTTTATAAAATTCGACCTTCAGGCCGGCATGCAAGCTATACATCGTTTGTACTTTATTAAAACGAAAATAAACAAAAACATTTCAGTCAGTTACTTTTGACCATTTTAACAGTATTACTGTGGTATAAAGAAAAAAAAATACAGTGATATTTGTGAATAAATTTGAATAAATGAAGCCATTTCAGTCATCAGGTTTGAAAATTATATAATCTGATTGTCACTTTTCAATAATTTTTGACATAAAAAAAACATAGATTTTGCAGCAAATATATATCGCCAAATTTTGCACAAATAAGAGGGAGAAAAATGAAATACATTTTCAAAACTTGAGATGAAATAGTTTGGAAAAACTAAATTTTTACCTGAGTTTGTGTCGGCCTTTTCCATACTTCTCCGACGAAAGCAGCCGAAAAGATTAATGAAAACACCACAAAAACGCCTCAATTGAAAGGCAAAACTTCCTAACCTGAAAACTATGATAACTATACGATGAAACCAAGCTGAAAGGTATCGAAAAATATGTAAAACAAAGGCGAAAAACGGCATATAACTCGGCGAATAGCTTTGTACTGCAAAAAATACAAATATTGTTTTTTGCATAATAAGCCTCGTTTCCATGTTAAGCGAAGGCGCGATTACTAAATTTTGCAATTGGTCTATAGTTCGCTACACTCTGTGTTTCACGTCTCTTCTGTTCCATCGTTTCAGAAGAAACGTGAAACACAGAGTGTAGTGAACTGTGAACTATATATCCAAATTTTGTAACATATATATATATATATATATATATATATATATATATATATATATATATATATATATATATATATATATATATATATATATATATATATACAGTAGGAGGCAAAAGTTTGAGTCCAGTGACTGTATTTCATTGTTTTAGCAGCATATATTAATATTCTATAGAAAACCTTACCGATAAGTGAACTAGAAAAAAGTAAATGAGTAAACAGAAAAATACATGCTGTACAACATCTATGAGATGTTATGATATTCATTTTACGTGTGTTAATGTACAAAAATGCATTACATATCAATGCTTAGTGTCCCTCTTTTTTGCTCTTGAAATGACGTTTATTCTTGCTGGCATAGACTCCATAGGTTTTTTAATGTTACACGTTCAATACCTTGCCAGCATTCGTTGACCACTTGCCTCAAGTCATCCTGACTGGTGGGTCTGTGCCTCGCTCTTTTCCGGATAAAACGGTCCTACAAGTGCTCCATAGGTTATAGATCAGGAATTTGAGGTGGAAAGCCATGAGAACGAGATCACCAAAACGAGTTTGCTTCTAAAAGATTTCTTGCACATAGAAGATGTGCATGTGCTTAGGGGATTATCATGTAGTTAGACGCACGATCATCTTTGTACCAGATGAAATTCCATGTCCTTGAAGAATTGGATGATACTTTTCTTTAATTAGGATCCTATTATATCTTTCAATATTGCCAAACCGAGCATGACCGAAGCAGCTAAAAGTTTGCTTGAGTAGGATTTAGTTTCTTCGAACCTCTGCAAGGTTATAGTTGCATTGAACCTTTTTAAATTCGCACTTTTTCTGCGATCTTACGAGTAAAGAATCTTTCAATACTAAATGCAACTATTTGTCCTTGTGCAGCATCACTTTGCCGTTTTTCCCACCCATCTTGGGCAGTGTAAAGGAATAAGAATATTTTGTTATAATTTAGATCATTAGGACCAAAACAGTGTCCAATTAATATGGTTTACAGTACTGAAACACTAGCACGCATGTCTTAACTCGAATACACTGCCAGGATTTAATACTGGAATTCTACAACGACTGGACTCAAACTTTTGCCTCCTACTGTATATATATATATATATATATATATATATATATATATAGTGAGTTTTAGTTAGCTTACGCCCATTGTTTTAATATTTTGGTAAAACGTCCAATCTCCTAGTCCAATTACATCTTGGTCTTGGGTCTTTTTGCTGATTTGACAATTCGCTACTTTATTTTGCCATTTAGCTTTGTAGTTGAAACCCACACAAGCTAATTCTTGAAGACATTTCAAGGCACATTCAATTTCGGATTGGACAGAATGGTTTGATATAATACACTCAGACGGCAAAATCTTGCCTATATAGAGAAATATGATCAAAATTAATATTATTTACTTTCGTGTTTTAAATTTATGGCTTTTGCAGATCTTGAATAATATTCAAGCAGGTCACGTCTCGACTAATTATCTGTTTATCTTGTTATTTCTCGAAGGTAGCTAATATAAATCTTGAAGAAAAGAAGAATATATGTCTGTGGGAAATTGTGCGCGGTACAGTTTCAATCTAATAAAATTATATGATTTTTCACTCACAATTTGTTATTACATCGTTGAAATACATTTGTTCCTCCAAAGATGATTGTAACTGACATTGATCTCCTGTGACGAAGACAGTAAAAATATCGAGCCGTAATAAATGGATCAGTATGAAATACATTTTTATCCAACCGGTAGTTCTAGGTATATGTGTATGGACGATTTTATTGACGGCTCCAGCCCACCGAGCATTTATCAGGTCGATGATCCTCTATAAATTATATTAGCATAAGTGAAGGAAGGCGTTCAAAAACACCTTGGCTTTAAGTCAAAATATCGCTAATTATGTTTTTCTTCCAAAATTTTATTAGTTATTTTCTTCGATATAAGTGCTTTGTCTATTTTAAGGCGTTGTTTTGACACATTTGACGCTCGATGCTATTAGAAGACGCCGACACGCCGCTTCTTCATTACTGCATGTATAGCTTAATTAAGGAACTCATAAACTGTCTACATTTCTCCTCTTATTTACCACGCATGCCGTTAAAATGACCTGTTATATATTTATTGTTCCTACTTTTTAATTTGTAATAACTAATCTAACTATGCCGTTACCGGATATCCGGATATCTATGCTTAACTAATTTCGTTTAACCGAGGCGAGGGGTCGCTGCATGCATGTATTTCTAGTAGGTATTTGAATACACTTTTGATGTTTATCTATTGTCTATCCTTTATTCATTGATTGGATCGATATCCAATAAGATTGATGACCTTAGTTTGGTTGTTGAAATGAATGGGATAGAATTTGTGATGAGGAATTCGCGCCTTAAATTCGTAAAGTCTACAATTCCGTTTGTTATTTTTCCAGACTTAGAATGCCCACAGTATGAATGCTTGTGGCTAAAACTTCGGCCATATCGACTACCACGTGAAATTACTTGCATCATTGTCGGTGTCGTATATCACCCACCTCAATCTGATGAGGATAGCCTACAAGGCTATCTTACAGCAGGTGTATTTCTTATGGGAGACTTTAAACAGTTTGACTCTAGCCGTTTTTGCAAGACCGCATCCCTTAAGCAAATTGTGAAAGAACCTGCATGTGCAAATGCAACCCTAGATTTGATACTTATGAATAATGTAAACGTGGTACCAGCACCATGAAAACTTCCTGCTATTGCTCAGTCGGACCATATATGTCAATTCTATCAAGTCCGTCTAATTTACACCAACGTCTTAATATTATTACCAAATCTTGGAATAGAAAGCGGAATTACCTTCATGCCAGGTCCAGATGTGTGACCTATTTTATGACATTATCCTTATGGGTTTGCACACTATATTTCCGAGGAGCTGTGAAGATCCACTGTAGAGACAAAGCGTGGTTTACCCCGGGGATTAAATCCCTCATTTCCCAAAGCCAAAAGGCTTTTGCTTAGAAAATAAAGCTGAATACAATAAAAGCATTACGAAATAAAGTGATATATACTGTGAAGCAAGCCAAACCAAATTTTTTGAATCCCAGGTAAACCGTTTGATGAACACAAAACCTAACAAATTGTGGAACGCTATAAAAAACCTCGCAGGTTATTCTCTAAAGCCTTCTTTCTATTCTGTTGAGGTTGAAGGGACATTTTTGGAGGGAAAAGATTTAGCAATTGCTAATTGCTATTAATACTTGTTTTCTTACGGCTACTTAATCGTTACCACCACATTCATCGAAGATAAATTACCAACTGACGATCCTACTGTTCCATACTGTGTCTGCAGTGTTGAAGTTGGATCTCGTTTAAAAGCAGTTAAAACCAACAAGGCCTCAGGCCCTTACTCACTTCATAATTGGATCCTCAATAGTTTTTTAATTGAGTTGGCGGAGCGAATCAGAGTAATCTTTAACGCTTCCATTAGACAAGTAAAGGTCCCTAAACAGTGGAAGGATGCAAATGTGATCCCTGTTCCGAAGTCATCTCCGGTCGCTGACCTAAACACCGACCTACGGCCTATATCTTTATAACTGCAACTTTGTCCAAGATTCTTCAATCCTATATATATCAATGGATTATGAATGACATTTACTTTAAATTGGACCCGAAGCAATTTCGTTCATTGAAAGGTAGTTCGACAACTGATGCTCTGACTAGCATATGCATGTCAGTCTACCCTCAGTTTCTACGGCAAAGGTACTTGGAACGTATCTTTCTTTTGATCCTAAATGTTCCCTGCACATTGAACACATCATATCTCGAGCATCAAAGAGACTTCTCTTCCTACGAATTCACAAACGTTGTGGACTTGGGATGAGCTCTCTCCTTCGTGTTTATGCTGACATGTATTCGACTTTGTGCTCGAATACGCATGTCAGGTCTAGAATTTTAACGCCCCTGACTATTTAAAAGAAGAAACTGAAACAATACAGAAACGTGTAATTTGGCCATACGTATCTTATCGCTTGGCCTTACAAGCCTGTGCGTTATCGTCACTCTCCAAAAAAAGAAGCGAACTATTTCTTTTGTATTTTAATAAACTGCTTAATCCAGAACACAAGCTGCTCAGTCTTATTCCTAATAAACGGGAAGACGTACGTAATCCCCGAGTCGGTGCGGAGCACCGTGCGAGGGTACTAATTCCGCTCGAATATTTACACCCAGGATGTGCAAAGGCGAAATCAAAGTTGTCCGCCATTATGCAATGTACCTCACGCTATGGACGGTCTTCTACGTTATGCGCATGCGCTAGTGTATGTTACTAAGCTCTTGGGACAAATATTTGTATTTCTAAACCTGCATAACTGTCATTTCGCAAAATTTTATATATATATATATATATATATATATATATATATATATATATATATATATATATTTTAATTACAGTAGAGGGAAACTCGAATGTGGTCAGGACTTTTTACGGTTTAACAAAAAAACACGTTGGTCATATTCGGCAAATTTTCTCCCGGTAAAGAGGGCTCAGTTTTCCAGCGATCTTCGCATGAAAAATTAGAAGCTTTTCGTTTTACGCCTTGCTCTCAATTTTGTGTAAGTTGTCCGCTGACAATATGAGCCTGCACGAGTGGGAGAAACTTAGCTAAGTCGGACCTGCGTGAAAAACAAGACTAAATTTTCGACGGTGTATAATGAAGTCGGAAGATTTTACATTTGAAAAAAAAAAGTCATTCTTTTGTGGTAAACACAAGTCGAGGCGTAAACATAAAACTTCGGAAGTCGTATGAGACGTCTGATTTTATATTTCATGGTAATTATTAATTAAAATAATTTACCATAACAGTGACTATAGATGGGTAACTTAACTTCCAGAAAATGGTTAGAATCCTGTCGTATTTTTGCCTTTTTTTCACAAAAAGATGAGGGTAAACTTTGTTTCTTTGAAAATATACGGCCGTTGTGTATTGCGATGTTGGTTGCTACTTGCAAGTTGCTATGACTACCGTGCTTCCGCTTCCAGAAATATATTTCTATACTTCTCTTCTCATATACCAGCAATACCAAGTACTTTCCAAACACCCCAACCCGCACAAAATTTTCCAACTATCATGTCTCCATCTGCTGCATGCATGTATTTCTTGTTATAATTTACCTAATGACTAACATACTGCAACTTAACTGCATGATCTAATTAATTGTAGAACTAGTAGGCTTCGTAATTCGTTTATCACGTACAGTTCTGTTGTGTGGAGTGACTACACCACAGGCTGCCTCAAACATCATTATTCTCTCGCGAGAGAAGGGAATGCTAGGTGACACTCATGATCAGGGTAGGAATCGCTGCCTTAGAAATAGTTCCCACTGTAAACAAAATGATTTAGAGGGCATTTTGGATTTTAGAGGGCATTTATAACAACCGGCGAATTTTGTAGATTATTGACAGAGACTAGTGTTTCAGCAAGTTAAAAATTCATTTTATTGGATACTATAGTGATTATTGGATTCTTTAAACGAATGGAGAGTAGTGCAGAACCAAACGGAGAAAAATCTTCAACAGTACTAGTTCATGAATTACCTGCTTAATGCAGCAAAAAAAGGATGATGCTATTTTCACTTTTATTAGAATTTTTTGCGAAATAATAGACAAATTTGAGTCATTCCATAATATATAAGTGTAACTTTTCAGAAAATTTGGTAATATATTTGGTAACATTTGGTTCTATGTGTAATTATCATATGTTCCAAAATATAATTTCTGACACTCTTTTTGACTGCCAAAATCTCTCTAGGTTAGAGCTATTGGAGCAAGAATTCCGAATCAGTCTTAAAGAATTTTAAGCTCTTTATTATTGCTTTTGGAACCAAATCGGTACAAGTAATACGAAATTAAAAGATACAAGATACAACAAATACTTTAATTTGATTTTATGTTCCGCTATCGATAATAATAATTAATTTGCCCCGGCAGGTCCGGGAGTTCCTGGAGGACCAGTTGCACCTGACGAACCGTCGGATGTTTTGGTAACCGAGCATCCACCAAAGCAAATGAAACATTGAAATCCTTTCAATCCCTTCGATCCTTTTGTTCCTTTCGATCCTGTCGATCCCGGCGATCCAGGCGATCCGCTCGCTCCACGTTTAAATCTAAGCAGCTCACATGGCTTGAGGTGAAATTCTATTCCTGTTATGCAGTTTGGATTGCGCTCAATCTTCCTTTTTTTTATTTCTGACTTCACTTTTGCAGTCACATCATCACTAATTACTCCGGGGAAAAGACGGTTCAACATCTCTTCAGCCTCAGCAACTTTTCTGCAATGCATCTTCTTCATAAATCTCAATGTTTCCTGCTTAACCTGTAAACCTGTATTGAAGTAAAATGATGTTTGCGTAAAATGTTTATTACCGATTTATTACAAACATAATTTTTGTCTTTCTTTCGGTCGGTAAAGTCCATATAGGATAAATTAGACTAAATTAGACACACTTTTCGAAGAAAACAAATAAATGTTATGTCTGACGTTTGTTATTTTCCCTATCTGGTGGCGTAGGGGAAACGATAATTGGGGAGGGGGGGCATATTCAATATTGATGTTGACAGACCTGTAAAGACAATGGATTTGTAAAGAAATTAATCTTGCACAGCATGAATATAGGAATATGTGCCCCCCCCCTCAAATTATCGTCTCCCTTACGCCACTGTCCTTATCTCGGGGGCCTCTGGCTCCAAATGTATTAAAAAAGTTGTTATAAACTACTGCGAGGATATAAATTTATATATGCGCATACGAACTGTGTGAGAGGTTAAAATTTGTATTATGACAAAACAAAACGTGCTATGAAAATTTTAATGAAATTTTATATTACAGGCACTTCATGCATATGTAATGGCATATAATAATGTGTAAACCGCTTAGCAATATTGTAGCTGTTCCGTACAAATAGTGTAGATTTTAAAAAAGTATAAAACGTCGCTTCGCGCGAAAATTATCGGCAAATAAGAGTACAATCGAGTTTCAGTCAGCAAAGGAGTAACGCAATTATTATATACCGTGCGACTATGTTGCCCATTTTAGGCAGCCGTAACTCGGTTCCTATTCGGGTTTTCTGATTACAATAACTAAATGAGAAACACCTTCAGCAGGGCATCTCTTGAAAAATCTGAAAAATTACCCTATGCAAGGTCAGTCTATCGACATTTCTAATGAAAGTTTCAATACAAATAATACCACATCTCATCTGATTTTTTAGAAGCATGCTTCATGAGCGGTCTGGCAGTCTCCATATAATTATTTACACTGTATCTCTTACCAAGAAACGATACTGACTGTGAGATAATGAAATGAATGATGTTAGTTTGCAAGTATTGACTAACCTGTTTCAAAATCTGTTTTATTCGTAGTTTCAATGATTTTTCGGTACCCCAAGCTCACTAGGTCTGCCTTTTCGATTTGAGCTCGAAGTTCGTCCGAAGATATATCTTTGAAATCACGATTAAATATTCTTATCTCCATCGATTCATCTGCTGTTCCATCTACGTTTAAAAAGAATCATCAATTGGTAAAAAAAACACGACATGTATTTGTTTTTACATCAAATGCGGTGTGACTGTTCTCTATATATTGATTACATAATTATATTTATTGCTTTAAAGTTTTTGATTTTAAACTTTCTCAAACGACAAACAAGGGTTAATAAGGCGCCACGCATTAGATAATAGAGAATATTCGGCCTAGCAATTTTGGGTTTTGAATGCATATCATTTTAGAATCCACTCCGAATTTGCGAAACTCCATAAAACGGGTCACCCTCAAGTTTGATTAAATTGCTAAACGCGGTCCTGGATTAGAAATCGATTTACCTGCATTCCAGACTAGTGCCAGATAAACAGTGAGAAAAAGTGCAATGTACATCTTAAACATACTGCGTACGTTGTGAATCCCAAATTTCAATATTAAGCTTTCCCAAGCTATTGAATACAGTTTTATCCAACACGTTGCCCATCCTTTTATATATTCACTCGCGTGAAATGCGGATAAAAGAACTTGGTTCGAATGACGCATTCTGAAAGGAACTTTTTCCTTTAGAAATTTCTTACCGTTCGATGCACACGTAAAGCTCTTACCGTTCGAGGTCAAAATTATCTTTTACCTTGACCTCTGCATTAATTGGAATGTCCACTCACTATAAGCCTATTAAAGGATTATTTGGATTAAGTGTATTACGTTCTTTGATTCCTCACGCCGCCAGGACCTTCAGACCTTTCTCGCAACCATTGCGAATGGATAAAACTTTAATCTTTCAAAGACAAGTTTCATTTAATTCCTCTCTTAACTTGTTTATACCATTATTTATACATGTGGCGTAGCCAGCATTGATAATTGGGGGGGGGGGTCATATTCATATAATCATGAAAACAGATAAAGACAATCGATTTCAAAAGAAATTAATCCTGCGTATCACGAATATATGAATATGTCCCCCCCCCCAATTATCGTTCTGGCAACGCCACTGTTTTCGAAGAAGATCAGATCTCAATTAGTAAAAGAAATCGCGTATTATCAAAAACAGCTTGCAATTAAATTTTCCTTCAATGTATACGGCCGCTCACGTGGCTTCGAAATGACGAAATTCGCGCTATCGCTTTACTTGGTAAATATACACCATGCATGGGCTTGCTGAGACCCTTTTAAATCATCTAGAAATTAGTACAACTTATATCATTATTAACTTCTATAGATGATTTCTTACGGATCGCCGCAGCAAACATGACTCAGTAAGCCCATTTTAACTTAGCAGATGGAGAAGGCCTATAAGGAAGACAAAATTATACGCATTACATTGTTATGCATACCATATAGCTGGCGTAACACAATGAAGATGCCGCTATATCATGGGGATATTTCATTACCAGAAATTAGTGAAAAAATGGGTGACTTGTGTGTGATAAAAAAATTTTCCTTTCGCCTTTGGGTTTTATTATAAAATAAATACATGGAAATATAAAATCATCGAAACTATACCGCCTTCGCGGGCACTGTTTGCTGACCTTTTGCAGCCGTCTCGAAACTTTTTGAAACAAATCTTTAACTTGGGCACATAATTTAAATAAATCTTGTTTGAGATTATGTTTTTCCTATTCACCATACAATTTTTCTTTGTATATCCGGACTGTTTCTTCAATCACGTTAAAGAATTGAAACCGAAATTGTATTCCTTTAGACTACATTTAGTGAGTGCATGAACACTTAAATTCTATTGGAAAACGGCCAATAAACCAGTAGCGTGGCCAACCTGTCGATTTTTCCGGCTATGATAATATTTTTAGGTAGCGTCGCGGCTCCTCGCAACAATGATTTTCATTAGCTGAACTTTACAATACATTTCTGTTTCAGCCAATAGCATAGCTTCGTTTTTTAGGAAGAACAGAAAAGCATTATCCAATTGGACGAAAGCTTCCGAGTTCCGAGAGCTGCGACATGTCCTATATTCTACTGTTCACTGATGGTGACAACAATAGATTTCTAAAGACAATATATTATAACAACTCGAAATTTACATAGCGGGACAAAATCGTCAGGCTGGCGACGCCAGTGAAATTAACTACTGTAATTTAACATGATAATATATAATTTATCATGCCCAAGAACAACTGCGCTGGAACTATATACCTCCATGGCGTTAATTTTTTGTTTACCCAAATCATAGTCTTTATCCTGTTAGGACAACAATTATAAGTGGATTCTGTCGCCTGGCACATTCTAATAATTTCCTGTTAGGTATTTTTATCTTCAAGCCGAATAACGTGCAAATACGTGTGTCGGTATAACGCAGGAACAAACGCACATTATAGCAAAGATCAACATTTAAATTTAACAGTAGGCTAATGTGAGTGTAATTATTGAAAACTGATACTTGTAGATACAATAATAATTATATGTAGTTAATACTAGATATAATTGTATGGATGCAGCAGCTATACAAGCTTATTCCCTCGCCATTTCAAAGGAAGCAAATAATTTCCTAAGCTCGCGAGACCTAACCTAGAATTTTGTTATGAAAGGAAACAAATACATGATAAAGCTAGAGAACAATTTGGAATAATTGAAATCTACCATTGTTTTATATTATACTAAAATGTCATTTATTCGATATGGGAAAAATTAGAAATTACAACACGCAATGTGAAGTGAATGCTCGATTCAGCCAAATCGCACTACATCTGTGTGGTGCAAAGCGCTCTTTTCTTTGTCTAAGAATGGAATTCATGAAGTAGTTGGTGTTTCAAAAAAATCAATGGTGATAATATAATAAAATATAATAATATTCCGATGATTTTGCATCGGGAGGTGGAAACTAGTTTTTATTCTACGTCAAATCTCTCCCCCCCCCCAAATACGATCCGAGCTACGACCTTCGTATCACTACTTAATATGCATTTCATGTTACTATGAATAAAATTTTGCGGATGTACGTTTGCTCCTGCATGAATATAATACTTCTTAAAAAATTGGGAGTTATGCCAACACACTGATTTGCACGTTATTGGGGTTGAAAAATAAAATAAGTAACAGGAAATCTTATAATTCGCCAGGGGACATAATCCACTGTGCATACTCCATTTTTTTATCGTAAGAGTTGGGATGAAAAGAATTTACCTTAAACTACAGAGTGTATAAAAAAAATCTCCCAAATGTAAAAATTCCGTTTTTCAGGATATTTTGCAGAATTTGGCAAATTTTTGGTGTTCCTAGAGATAGTTAAGACTTATCTGGTATACCTAGGCCAATTTTGGTTTTTCAGTAACAAAATTATGTTACCAGGGGGGTGGCTCCTTTCCACTGATATTGAGAGGGCTTGCGCGCGAAAATGTGAAGCTGAAATTGAGATATTATTTAGCTGTCTAAAAGTAGGAAAGCTTTTTAATAAACTGTCAAAGTTTCAGGAAAAATAATGCATACTGGGAGCAACGCGCGACCCCTAAAGGTGACAAATATTTCATTGCGCGCAGTGGATTAAATGCATCGTTTATTTTAGCGTGACCGATCTCATACAAGGTGGGCAAATGAATAAATTAAAGTGAGAAACTGAACACAAAAACAAAGCGATTTATTCGTGATGTTAATCCTCAGAATGTCCACCATTTCATTCTAAGCAAACTGCGGCTTGTCTGAGCATACTAAACACTGAACAGCGAACCATTTGTCTGTCCATTCGCCTAGATTTGCCGGTAGTAGCGTAGGCGATTTGCAAGAAAGAATTTCGAACGAAATGGATAATTTGAGGCAGGACAGACAAATGTGGTTCGCCGTTCAGTGTTTACCATGCTCAGACGAGCCGCAGTTTGCTTAGAAAGAAATGGTAGAAATGTTGAGGATTAACATCAAGAATAAAAATCTTGTTATTAAATCGCTTCGTCTTCTTGTTCAGTTTCTCGCTTTAATTTATTCATTTGCACAGCCTTGCATGAGATCGGTCACGCTAAAATCAACCATGCATTTAATCCACTGCGCGCAATGAAATTTTTGTCACTTTTAGGGGTCGCACGTTGCTCCCAGTTTGCATTATTTCTCCTGAAACTTTGACAGTTTATTAAAAAGCTTTCCTACTTTTAGACAGCTAAATAATATCTCAATTTCAGCTTCACATTTTCGCGCGCAAGCCCTCTCAATATCAATGGAAAGAAACCACCCCCCCCCCGGTAACATAATTTTGTAAATGAAAAACCAAACTTGGCCTAGGTATACCAGATAAGTCTTAACTATCTCTAGGAACACAAAAAATTGCCAAATTCTGCAAAATATCCTGAAAAACGGAAATTTTACATTTGGGACATTTTTTTTGATACACCCTGTAGTTCACCATTATGGGCAAGTGTGGAAGCTTATTAAAAGAGAAATTGCACAAAAATTTAAAATTATGTTTTGGGTTATGACAGGCGCCAGTTATGATATCCAGTCATCAGATTTGTATGGCGCGCCAGACGGGACAAAAATACTTCCTTTAAAATACATGACTTGTTTTAGAAAATTACACCTATAAATGTGCGCATATAGAACTTTCCAAAGGATTTAAAACTTATCTTACAAAAACTACACCTTTTCAAAGAGAATAATATACTTTTTTTGGAAAAATAGTTGTTATATTTTAAACTATCCAACACGCAAAAGACTTGTTCCTTTTAATAACACTTCTTTTTTAATTTGATCGCGGGCTCAGAAAATATCGCAGGCGCAGGTATAATCAATCATAGGATTCTCAAACGCGCGAAAATAGAAAAAAAATAGTTCGTAAATCATGGCGGCGGAAATAGTTGAAGAAACAATTGTAGAAAATGTGCAACGAAATGCACAATACGGGCAAATTCGTCGATATCTTGTTCTCGGAAAAGATCTTTTTAATGAAATGGATCGTAACCGCTTAACGTACGACGAAAATTTGGCCGAAGTTCTTCATAATCGATGTTCTGCCTTCATTGAAGGGCTCGTCACAATTTCAAGGAATGTCGCTTTCACTGAAGAAATAGTCAACGACTTTTGTTCACTAATCAATGAATTTCAGCGCATGAAGTGTATTTATGAAGAACGTTTTGATGGCTTTGGTAGAGACGATTTACAATATGTGTGCCCAATAGATAAGCGACAAAATTCTGGGAAAGGACGTCCAAAATTTTTAATACCCCGTGCCCAGCTTGTTGGTCTACGTTCACTGAACTTCACATGGAAAGCAATTTCAGATATGCTTGGTGTGTCTGTGAAAACAATTTTACGTCGAAGACATGAACTCTCTTTACCAGTTGGGGAGGACACTTATACTGGTATTACAGATGAAGAATTCGACGAGAAAATTTCATCTATTCTCACTTCATCACCAAACTCAGGAGAAAGAATGGTTATGGGCGCACTTACTGCAAGGAATCTTAAAGTTAAAAGGGAGAGAGTCCGTGCATCAATTTTCCGTGTCGATCCAGTGAATCGAATGCTTCGAAGACATACCTCAATCAAAAGAAGAGTTTATAATGTCCCCACTCCAAATGCACTATGGTATGTGGGTAAAGGTGTAAATGTAATATGGGAGAATTTAAGCACAATTTGCAATGCCAGTTGTTATTCCTGGAATTATTAGCATTGGGATTCCCAATGCTAAGAATTCAAGGAGAAATAATTTGGGAGTGTTGGAAATAGTTGTTTGTGTAACAATGGGTTTCTGTTTTTTACCCTCCAATTACTGGGAAGAATTTCATAATCAAATAATACAAGTGAATATCATCTAATATACAATCAATGCAATTTGCTTTTGGTGACCAGATAAGGGATACACAATTACTAGTTATTTTACTTATTTACCAATATAAATGCAATGTTTACTCATAGGCATTTGGATGGGAATCATAAGCTCATACGATGGAGAATGGTGATTCATGGAGGTATAGATGGGTATTCCAGAGCAGTTGTGTTCCTCCAATGTTCTAATAACAATGAGGCTGTAACTGTCTTGGAACAGTTTTTGCATGGTACTAGAAAATTTCACTTTCCTCGTCGTATACGCACAGATCATGGAACAGAAAATGTGGAAGTTGCAAGATACATGTTGCAGAAGTACAACATACAATCCAATCCTGTTATTACAGGCAGATCGGTCCACAATCAGGATTGAACGGTTGTGGAAGGATGTCTTCACATATGTGCTGCAACATTACCATAATCTTTTCTATTTCCTTGAGGCAAATGGTGACCTTGATACAGACAATGAAATTCATATGTTTGCTTTACAATATGTCTTCATGCCAAGAGTGAACCGGGCACTTCAATGCTTTATAGCCCAATGGAATCATCATCCCATCAGAACCGAGGGAAATCAGAGTCCATTACAACTTTGGACAGCAGGTTTTTATGAATTTGCTGAGTCTGACTACAGAGCAGTTCGAGATGTTTTGGATTTTGAAACAGTCAACTTCAATGAGTATGGTGTGGATGATGATGGGCCTACCCCACAATTGCAAACAAATAATCATGTGGTTGTACCAAGATCTCTTGTTGAACTCTCTGAGGAAGAGGAAGTATTCCTCCATAGTCATGTAGACCCACTAAATGAGGATGGAAACTTTGGAATCACCCTGTATAAGAGATCTATAAACCTTGTAGAAGAGTTCCAACAAGAAATAGATTAGTGACAAGAATATTGCTTTATGAGAAATACATATTGGAAATAGGCAAACAGAAGCAAGCAAGCCATTTAGTTAAGCTGACACATGAAATGTATTTGGCTCTGTCTGAACTCTAAACACAACATGGTAATAGGAATACTCCTTGAATAGACAACAGTTGTCAATCTTAGAGAAAAGTCCTTTTGTAAATATAAACAACTGAAACATAAAATGTGCAGTAAAGACATGCACAAATGAACACCAACAATAACATTAATAAACAATAGTTGCCATTTGTTTAGTAACTTAATAACTTAGTATGAAATTTAAAACTGAATGAGGGTGACATCTATATACTACCATGCTACTACCATGGGTAGGTGCAGTACAAGTATGGATGTCACCCCTAATAAAAGCATAACATTTGGCAATGCTTGCAATATTTAGGCAGTATTGACTTAAGAATCATAAGCATGTGCAGTCAGTGCAGGTATACAAAATGCCTTGGGAAAATTAGTTCAGTAAATCAGCAACTTTAATATATTTTTCCAGCAACTCATTAGCTATAACAAAGATGCATAAATAAAAAAAATTCCTTTGCATGACATTTAGAACAATGCTATTTTGCCAGCTCCCCAAAAATTTGCCAAATGTCATGCTTTTATTATTCTTGTTACAATTTTCAAGCCAGCTGTTAATAAAGTTAGATTGCAATTCAGCAGGAATCTAAAGATTTCCAAAGCCACAGCAGTCGCACAGGGCAGAGATAAGAAGGTCACCAAGTTCTTGAGATGAGCATGAATGAATTGGTGTAGTATTATCACCAAAGCACAAGTAGATGCTGTTGGTCTACACTTGCAACCACTGGGGCAATCATGCCTGAAATGGACATTAAGAGAGGAAGGAAAACCAATGGGTGGAATAGATTCACAACCAGTAATAAATTTCAACACATCCTTCAGTTTCAAGTCTGGAGCCTCACATATACCTACAGTAAAGAAAATTAGAAATAGTCTTTTGGGAATTGTTGTATTGTAGCTAGTTAAAATGTCAAATGATACCTTCATAGTACAAAGTCTGGATGAAATCTGTAAAGTTTGAATATGTCCTGTTCTTTTGATTTCAAAAGCTGTTGTTCACTAAAATGTACAACTAATCGCTGGATGAGGTCATCAGCTGTGATATCAAAGCTGCTATTTGCTGTAAATATTGGTTTGAATAATTCTGGGTATTTTCGAATTTCATGTAACAGCCCATACTGTTCCAAACCTTCTCCTAATTGGTTAAGCATTGGTATCTTTGGGACCACAGCCTCATTCACACAATGCATCTAATAATTGATGAATTTTAGCATTTAATCACAATATTTATTATTGAAACGAAAATAATGGATGGGTTTTGATCCCAATAAGTTATCCATAAATTCATATGAATGTGTCTAAACACTGGAGTATGAAGGGAAAGAAAAAGGCTTGATCATAATAATTGCAAACATAGCAAATTTTGACTACCTTATTAGATTTTCCTTGTTCTTAACACTTTCTCTGGTTGGAATTCTTCTATAACCTATTCCATCTAACTCAGCCATCACTTCATCTCCGAGCAGAATTTCTTGCAGCTCACTATCAGATGTGGCAATTGCAATCTTAAAAAATGTGTGATATTACTGATATTAATAATTGATTATATATCAACCCACTATCTCAATTTCTTTATGTACTTAACATGTAAACTAGGTAAAAAAACTATTAAAATCAAAATGCTGATTAACATGAGTAAAAAAAAGCAAAATATATTTAATAAAGCAACACATTTTAGTTCCTACAATAGGTTGGAAAAAATTACAAATATAGGCTGACATTCTCATAGAAATAGTTTTGATATATACCCATTCTAACCTTTTCTACTGCAACTTTAAGAGAATCTCTTTTTACATCATTGACTTGAATGGTCACTGCATCAAGGCCACCTGAAATAAACTGATACACCCAATTGGCTAAAAAGTTAGGAGCTGGACCACCTTGCAGAACACTTGAGGCCATCAGTAGACCTGCAACTTTGAAGTGTCCCTCAGTTAGAGCCATTGTGCTTTTAACTGGAATTCCATCACTGAACAAGCGAATTTCCATTTGTTTCATGGTTTCTATAAATTTTAAAATCTACAGAATTAGACTTTAAGAAAAACAGAAGTCCTAGATAGAAACATGAGAATATGAGATATGGTGTAAGTCACTGTACCTCATAAACATATAATAATGACGATATACAATGAATTCAGTAAATGTTTTGAATATAATTACCGCAAAAAAATTCTCGTTTCGGTCCTCCACCATCCACAGCCTTCTCCCCAATGAAGTTGACCTTGAGAGAATTTTGAGGATTAAACCACTTGTTGTGATTGTTAGCATCTACATAATCTTCCCATAGCAGTTTGCGACGAACATATATGGTACTTCTTGCTTCATGAATATTCTTCTGGAGAGCTCAAACACTCCTGAAGATTAATTTGATCATTCTTTGGCACTTCTTCAGCAACACAACTTGTTTCTGCATCCACATCAATAATGTCATCACATGGAAATTCCATTAGTAAATCTCCATATGTTTGCCTGCTGGAGGAAAAGCCATCTGCTAATTCTGCACAAGTGTCAGCATGTTCTGCAATCTCAGTTAAAGGGAAACTTCTGTAGCATGTGGGGCACTTGGCTTTTTTTTGCGGTGACACCAGAGGTACTTGCTTCACCTTGGTCACTATCATGAACTTTAGCCTTAGTGTTATCTTTCTTACTCTGTTGGAATGCATGCACAAGCAGAACTTCGTCATCACTACTTTCCAATGGCAAATCCTCCACTTGGTCTGCAATACTTGAGTCATCATCGCTCCACGGATTGCTCAAGTCCTCTTGAAAAATTGCTGACACAGCACGAACATATATTGGTCCCTGCTTGTTTAAGTATTTTAAGACTTTTCCGGTGTATGTTTCACACGAGGGATCAACTATTTTGTTTCCAACTGCTCTAACAAATTTGAATTTTGGATCTGGCAAACCTTTCAACTTTTCACCAAATGCAGTGATCATTTTATTTCTGATTTCCTTTTCAGAGTGGCTATCGCAGATTTCAAAAGCAGAAATACAACATCCTTGCGTATACAATTTCTCCCGCTTCAACCCACGTGGCACATCAACGATTTTCGGCGATGGCAAAAGAATCACATCGCGCAAAACAGGTTTTTCTTTGTTGGAATTCCCTTTATCAGCAGAATTATCGATCTGCTTTCTCTTTTTACCCAGGTTCTTCTTTCCTTTCTTCGGTCGATAGTTGGTCGATGGCTCGGTTGGTCGACGGCGACGTTTCTAACACTAGGTACATAGCTCCGGTCAGAATCAGTGCTTGGATAGAGGCGCCTCATTGTATTTTCTATGGTCTGTCCATTACCTCTTAACTCTTGATTGTTATTGTTGTTATTTTGATTTCGGAGTTGACTTCCCTCTCTTAGATTATCAACAGCATTAATTAATCGGTTCATTAGTTCCTCGGCCATGTTTTTTATTTAAAGTTTAAAACTATAAGAATGTAAAACTTCGAAAACGTTTTATGTAAATGAAGAAATACATGAAGGTAAGTAATTTACAAATTTTTCCACATGCGCCCACGACACAGTGGCCCAGAAACCCATTGTTACACAAACAACTATTTCCAACACTCCCAAATTATTTCTCCTTGAATTCTTAGCATTGGGAATCCCAATGCTAATAATTCCAGGAATAACAACTGGCATTGCAAATTGTGCTTAAACGTTCTCCCATATTACATTTACACCTTTACCCACATACCATAGTGCATTTGGAGTGGGGACATTATAAACTCTTCTTTTGATTGAGGTATGTCTTCGAAGCATTCGATTCACTGGATCGACACGGAAAATTGATGCACGGACTCTCTCCCTTTTAACTTTAAGATTCTTTGCAGTAAGTGCGCCCATAACCATTCTTTCTCCTGAGTTTGGTGATGAAGTGAGAATAGATGAAATTTTCTCGTCCAATTCTTCATCTGTAATACCAGTATAAGTGTTCTCCCCAACTGGTAAAGAGAGTTCATGTCTTCGACGTAAAATTGTTTTCACAGACACACCAAGGATATCTGAAATTGCTTTCCATGTGAAGTTCAGTGAACGTAGACCAACAGCTGGGCACGGGGTATTAAAAATTTTGGACGTCCTTTCCCAGAATTTTGTCGCTTACCTATTGGGCACACATATTGTAAATCGTCTCTACCAAAGCCATCAAAACGTTCTTCATAAATACACTTCATGCGCTGAAATTCATTGATTAGTGAACAAAAGTCGTTGACTATTTCTTCAGTGAAAGCGACATTCCTTGAAATTGTGACGAGCCCTTCAATGAAGGCAGAACATCGATTATGAAGAACTTCGGCCAAATTTTCGTCGTACGTTAAGCGGTTACGATCCATTTCATTAAAAAGATCTTTTCCGAGAACAAGATATCGACGAATTTGCCCGTATTGTGCATTTCGTTGCACATTTTCTACAATTGTTTCTTCAACTATTTCCGCCGCCATGATTTACGAACTATTTTTTTTCTATTTTCGTGCGTTTGAGAATCCTATGATTGATTATACCTGCGCCCGCGATATTTTCTGAGCCCGCGATCAAATTAAAAAAGAAGTGTTATTAAAAGGAACAAGTCTTTTGCGTGTTGGATAGTTTTAAAATATAACAACTATTGTTCCAAAAAAAGTATATTATTCTCTTTGAAAAGGTGTAGTTTTTGTAAGATAAGTTTTAAATCCTTTGGAAAGTTCTATATGCGCACATTTATAGGTGTAATTTTCTAAAACAAGTCATGTATTTTAAAGGAAGTATTTTTGTCCCGTTTGGCGCGCCATAGATTTGCTTCATGTTATGTAGTGGAACATTTGAACGACAGATTCAAAATAAATAAGACAGTCTTGGTTTATAGAGTACGAAACGGCCACTCAGCTCCAATCTTTAAGGATAAAAAATATTTAAGAACAAAACTGAATACTTATAATCTTAGATTATGCCATTACCGATTTCTCAGTTCCTAAGCCCAGTACTGGGTACTTGAAGAAGTTTTAGGTATAGTGGGGCTATGCTTTTAAATAGCCTAATAATGGAAGCAAAGTTGTCAGAATCCAGCTTCAAAAACTTTAAATAAATATAACAACTGAGTAAGACATTCACCATACTTTATAGAGCGTGTGCAGTCGAGAAATTCACTATGGCTCCAAACTGACATGGAATAATAATGATTAGAATCCCAGAACCAATGTACAATTTTTGTGGACGGAACATATTTTTTAAATCTGCAATTCCATGCATCACTTTGTTGGTGACTTTGTAGGGGTCAGCGGTATTTTAACCCCCCGTTGTTTTAAACATGTATCAATAAATATCGTTCAAGGTTCGTTGTAATAAACTCTTAGTTAACTTTAATTACGAAGTCAGTTGGATAAAAAAGTAGTTAGCGTTAACCGTAGTTAAATTTTGATCGTGTAAGCGTCAGCCTTTTGATCGCGCGGGCAGCATTCCGAAAGCGGGTAATTGAACTTGTTTATTTTCGATATAAAATTGTTAGCATTTGGGAGGATTATCATTTGCAGAGAAACCGTTCGCTAGCGAAAGGTTTGCATATATTTTCTTTTGAATTTTGACAGAAAAATTAATGAGTTAAGCTTGACTGTCCTCATTTCAAAATAAAATATATAAATATATCGCTAGCAACCATTTCTCGATCTGCCAGTGGAAACCATGCATAACTATGAATAGCAGTATTATATAAATCCCAAAGGTAACGTCACTCGGTAAACCTGCAGCTAATATTTAGAAGTTCAAGTTTCGGTAGTTTTGGTAGTGACGGCAATGAAGAATTAGAACTTATGGGCTGCGTGCTAGCAATCGTTGAACAAGTATTACTAATATTACTAGCTTTTCGGTATTTATAATCGCATTATTATTTTCATTCACTTTCTTTAACCGTTGTTAGAAAATAGGTAAAAAACATGGAAAAAGCGATATAACATTGCGTTTAATTGTATTAAAGAAGGGAATACATTCGTAGAAATTCTATCATTGCTCACACATATATTTATGTAAAATTAATTACTGGTTAAATTCTCCACAGCAAAAAAGTCTTTTTACGCCTATGTCAGACTACAAGCACGTGCAAGTTCAGTGTTAGTTGATATATCTCAATTCTAGAAAATATAAGCTCTCATAAAAGATATCGACAAAAGAACCAAAAACATTTAAACTACTTTATGTAGCTAGGCCGGTAGTCATAAGCATTATTTTGATGACTAGAAACATATTAATTGCCTGAGGCAGAAGATGGCTTCTTGTTGAAACAGCAGCGCTTACACAATCCAGCGATTACAATGATGAGAAGTATAGCAACAACAGGAATACCAATCACAACTGCATAGAACTTTAACGCTTTTTTACCGTCTGTAATGAACAAAAAAACATAAAATTTGAATTAATTGTTCAAGGCAGGGAACAAGCGGCTAAATTGTCAAAAGACATTATTCTTATAATTCGAATAAACACCGTTTTGTTGTGTATTGTTTTGCTCTTGGAGCTATGTAGTATAGTTCAGTATGTAGATGTGATATGTCGTTGTAACATTTGCCAGTATTTGTATTCAATACACTGATTTTGGAGTTCAAACAGAGTTCTACGGACTGTTCAACAATGAATCTTGATGTATCAAACGTGAAACTAAATTCGCAGCTTCAATTATTGCACGAAAGTATAATTATTGCACACACACAAAACTTATAATAAAATAATTTTTTTGACATATTCCAAAAAATTAATTTAATCTAAAATTTAACTTAGGGAACTGGGGGAGGGGCAAAATACCAATGTATTATATGTATATATACATATATATCGATAAAAAGACCGCGTCGTTTTAATTGAGTATTCGTACTTCTGTAAAATGTCGGTAGATTGTTGCTAATTAATTGTTGTTAAATTATTATAGAATATTGCTGAATATACATAAACAGTGAAAAAAATCCGACAAATGACAAATCATAATGAAGAACTATTTTTAAAGAGTACAGCATAGTGTACTTCACGAGCGGCAGATGCACTGAGTTATCGGTCTATTGAATTCAATTGGCGCGTGAATGTGGCTGCATGGTTCTCACTGGCCTAGTGAAAATAACTAGCGTCTCTCTGTTCTATAATCGACGGTATTGCAGAAGAACCTGTGATATTTATATATACTTTTCCCGTTTCTAATGTTTAGCATGCATCAATTATTCACATCTCGCTTTCATATGGGATCGACTGACCGACAGACCTCCAATTGAGCAACACCCTTGGAAATTCTTGTCTTCATTAGTGTCATAACTTGATGATTTATATCGATGTATTTTCTATTAAAGTTTTATTTCATGTTTCTACTCCTCGCTTACTATAGTAATGTTATTTTCCCAACCCTTATATACGACATCCCTCCCTTTTTTGGGAAAATTTCACTATTCAAAAAATATCAAGTGTGTAAACGTCATTGACTAAAGTGTTCCTCATCTATCTATTCATGCTGGAGGTAGCTAGGCGGTTTTCTTTGTCTGGTGGATCTTCTTAAAAGTGGTCTAGTGGGTTTGGTGGTAAAGGTTTTGGTGGGGCTTCTTGTTCGTCACCAGTTGAATTGTAGCGCGGTATGAGATCTTCTAAGTCTTCATCGTTGATGTATTCTGCGGTTTGCGCGTTTGGTTGATTAAACTCTTTCACATAGGATGAATTTCGGTGATATAGATTTGTCCGGTTTTGCTTCGCATAACAATCTGAGAGCCGTTGATGCTGATTATTGTGAGATGACCGGATTGAACGTTGTTGAAAATTTATTGATATGCGGTTGTTTTAATAGGAGCAATTCGCGTTTCTTAAATTGACGAGGTTTGGCTTTTCTTTTCTTGTTAGCTAGCAATTTGGACTTCCGTTTCGAATCTGCATCAGTTTTCTTGATCTCACTGGCAAGTGGGTTGCTGGGTGCTTGTTGGATACTAAGCGCCTAGAGCAGAACACAATTTGGTTGTGCGCTATAGAAATACTTTTATTATTATTATTATTATTATTATTATTATTATTATTATTATTATTATTATTATTATTATTATTATTATTATTAGGTATCTTGATGCGCAACTCTCGGTTCATTAATTAGAAGTAATGCTGGTGTCTTCCCTATTGTGCAATAGTTGCGAAGCATTATCGGAATGGATTCCTTCCAATTCTTTCCTTCAACTAAGGTGGTTTAGATAAACGTCAGGAGGATTTGGTTGAATCGTTCCACTAATCCATTCGCCTGGGGCCAGTATTCAGTGACTTTACGTGGTTTCATTCCCCAATCCTTGAGGGTATTTCTGAATTCCACCGAGGTGAAGTAGGTCGCATTATCGGTTTGCAGTGTGATGGGATAGCCACGAGTGGCAAAAACAGAATTTAACCATTTGAGGATTCTTACTGATGTGGTGGTCGTAACAACTTCTACTTCGACCTATCGAGAGTAGTAATCGATCAAGACTAATGCATAGTCTCCAGTTGGAAATGGACCACAGATGTCGAGGGCTAGATATTCCCAGGGGCCACTCGGTAGTGGAGTCGAGTTGAGTAGGGTTGGTTGGGTTGGTTGACCAGTTACTTGACAAGGGTGACAGCGTTTAACGAGTCCGTCTACGTCTTTATACATACCCGGCTACCATAACTTTGATCTGAGTCGATGTTTGTGGGCTGCTGTGAATAGCTTTCATGCGCAATTCGTTTGGAAGAACTATTCGAGTTCCACGGAGATAATGCATTTTCAAACAAGCTGCAGTTCTGGGTCATGGACAGAAGCTGAGCGCACGAATTTCTTCTGTGTCGATTGCTCGAGGTGACATGTGTTGGGCGATAAGGTTAACATATCTGTCCGCACTGTTGCCGTGCTTTGATGGCGGTTGTTTTGGTGTCAATCGTGATAAGGAATCTGCTAGGTTTTGAGGACCTGGACGGTATACGATTTCGAAATCGCATTCTTGCAATCGAAGTTGCCATCTCTCGATACGAGGTAGAGGTAGTTTACTTGATTTTGGCTGGAAGATTTATTCAGGGGTTTATGGTCAGTTTCAAGCTCAAATTTTCTGCCAAACAGGTACATAAGAAAGTGTTCACACCCGAATACGACTGCGAGAGCTTCCTTTTCGATGTGACCATACTTGACTTCCGTGGTAGTGAGTGAACGACTTCCATAAGCCGCTGGACGGTAGTTGGTGTCAGGTTGTTGTTGTAGGAGTATGGCTGCAACTGCCCAAGGAGAAGCATCAACTACCAGCTTGGTTGGTGCGTTCAGATCATAATGGGCTAAAACAGGTGCAGTGCTTTCTTGTTCTTTGTTCCATTCCAGGGGAACATCCGATTTGGTGAGCTTTCGCAGCGGTTGGTTAATGGTGCTATAATCTGGGATATAGCGTGAGGAATAATTCGTTAAGCCAATGAAAGAACGAACTTCAGATGCGCATTTCGGATGTGGAGCTTGTGCAATTGCCTCAATTTTTTTTGGGTCAGGTTGGATCCCTTTAGCAGACACAATGTGTCCAAAAGCGTTGATCTCGGGCTGGGCAAAGGAGCACTTTGGAAACTTAAGTGTTAATCCGCTGGACTGTAGGGTGGTGAATAACCTTTCAAGGTGAGCCATCTTTTGACCAAAGCCAGATGTTATCCGAGATGTTCTCGCAGTTAGGAATTTCTCTTATGAACTCGTTAATCTTTTCGTGGAAGTACTCGTTAGGGACCGTTCATTATTTATGCCTCAGGGGGGCACCGAAGAGAAATAGGGTGGGTAATTGAAATTGTGGTATAGAGAAAGGGTGGGTAAAAAAAAATAGACCTCGATAATAAAACAGTATTGTAAGCCATTGCAACTATGAATTTAACACAACATTTTGCCACAAGGTAAATATACATACAGTATATATTAAATGAAAAAATGTTCAGTACTCATAGTCAGATGACAATTCAGTCATCAGAGTCACTACTGTCTGTAACAACAACATCTGACAGTGCAGCATCTGTATCTGGTATTGCGCCAATATATTTTAGGTACAAAATACTCTTTTTATCAGGGTTAACCAGTTCCCCAAAACTGATAAACGTCCTTGCCCGCTCTCCATATTGCTCTGGGCAAATGCTGTCAATGACATCATCAGGGAAACCACTTTTCTTTAGCAAAGTTCGAGCCTTTCGAACTGTCACTATATTTAATTTCTTCTTGTTTTTTGATTTCTGCTCTTTTACTCGCCGCTTTTTTCGTTTGTTCTCAAAACTAGAAAGATCTGCATTTGAAAAGCGTTTGCTGAGCAGTCGAGCAGTATTGGCAACATCATCTCCAATTGTAGTCACCTGGAATGTCAGCTGAGATACTTCCTCGATGAATTGGCTGACAACTTGGTTTTCATTTCTTGCCCACTTCTTGAGGTCCATGTGGGCATCAAAAAGTTCAATTTTGCGGTTTTTCAGTTGTTCCAGCAGGCCCTTAGCAGTCCTTTTTGTAGCTTGGACATGGGTATCAGCCCTGTTAACAAAACTTAGATCCTGAATTGACGGGTTATCTGGCATTGTTCTGTATTTTCCAACACATATGTTCTCTTTTGGAAGAACTTCTGCTTCATAAGATGATATCGTATGCTTTAACCTTTCAATTATTTTTTTTGTATCCCATCTAAATTGTCTTTGCCCATTTAGATACGGCAGGAATTGACTCTGCTTATGTATGTATGCGGACTCGTAGATCTCTTTTGTAACATCATTAAAATACTTTATTCTCTCCGTTGTGGCATGGGGTTTGAGATATTTTTCCCAGGGATGCTTTTGAATGTCACCACTTGATACATGAATAACAAATTTTCCACCAGATACTGTGATTTCTAAAATACATTGTCCAAAAACTATTATATGAGTATTATATAAACACATAATTTGGATTAATTATTACAAAGTATTTTATATCTTGTATGTACTTACTTCCTTGCTTCTGCACTTTTTTTTCCGATGTTCCTTGAAGATTTGGCTGGGTTTCAGGAGTTATAGGAGTTGGTCGTATAGAACGCAAACACTTCTTTAGCTTCAGCACATGACCATGTAGTGTAATACCTAATATCTGAAGCATTTGACTTTCTTCATCGTCATCCATCATTCTCAGTAAATCCAAGTCATCATAACCATGCTGACGGAAGTTTTCTTCGTACATCGACAAACCAACTGATTTCAACCATGGCGAAAATTCGCTTTCCTTTGCATTATTCATTTTGAAAACTAAAATTTGCAAAGTGCAATCATAATGTGGGTACTCTATGAGTACTCGATCACTATGGACCAGCGGTCATTCGGAGTTTAATGGCGAACGACGTTGTGTACGGCTAATATGTTGACAATAAAATGGCGACCAATGTCATTCACGTTGGAAGAAAAAGAACATCTGAAAAGGAACTTAGAGGGAAAAATGATGCTCGTAAAGATTTGATCAATATTTCGAGATATTCTGAGAGAGTTGTGAAATCGCAGCAAACATGTACTATCAGGGAGAATCGCCATAAGCTGGAAAATCTTTTGACCCATGAATCAACAAACCAAAAGGAAAGTGATGCATTTCGCCTCCAGACAAGAAATCGCATCAATGGATTGTTATCAGTTTGGGATATGTTGACCGCAGACGGTATTGGTACTGATGGAAAGGAATACACGAGTTGCTTCGTCTCATTTAACGATGCCTTGGAGGTTTATTATAATTCGTTTGAAGAGGTGATAAAACCACCTTATATAAACACTGATAAGGATAAATTCTTATATGCTCTTGTACACAAGCGATGGGGGCTTTGTGTATACATTGTGAAGCATGAGTATAGAAATGAAAGAATGATTGTCCTGCGCCCTGATGGAGTAGACATGGAGCTGTTCCTGGATAACGTTTGCCAGAAGTGTGAAGACGATTCTATGACATGTAGGATTGACTTGGATATGGAATTTGTACAAAGTCTGCTTGCATCAATGGACTCAGAATGGGACAAGGTTGTTGCACGTGTGCTCATTGGTTTAGGCAGATCTAGAAAACAGCTTGATGCTCTTGGTATACATGGGCGGGACATGTCGAAAAATGTGGAAAAAGTGAGTATATACAGTATCATTTTGCATTTTAACACAATATTATACAATATACTGTATGCAAATTGACAGAATTTCTGTTCATTGTCAAATTGTGTGTATGTGTGCAGTGTGTATCAAGGAGCATGGCTCAAGGAAGGGGTGGCCATAAAGTGAAAAAGATATATAAAAATAATAAAAAGAAAGAAAAAAAGTAAAAGAAAGAAAGGAAATGTAATACTGTAATATTGAAGTACATTTATGTAATGAAATTAATAGATTCATCCACAGGGAAAGAGGCCCCAATACTTTTAGTATTTGGGCCTCTTTCCGTATGAGTAAACTTATTAATTCCATTGCCTCCTTCAAGTCATAATGACAGTGATGACTGATGACTAACCCCAAGTCTTTAATAATCTTAACTAAATTCACTCTGCTCTATTATACAGGTTACAAAGGTCATTGATGATATCTCAAGTGCAAATCTTATGGCAAAGGATCTTGTGGTGGCTCATTTAACTGAAAGAAGAGAAGCTTTGGAGAATGAGTTAAAAAGAAAGCAAACTCTAATTGAGCAAAAAAAGAACACTTGGCCAACTCATGTTATTGGGGATTTGCAATCTGCTATTGATGTAACAGGTGAACCAGGCATTATAATACGCGTGTTTTTGACACACTTTGTGTCCTTGTGAAAGGCGAATGTGTCCTTGTAAATGGAAAAGTGTGTAGTTAAAAATCATGCCTCATGGACAAAAATGTCTAATATAATTTTAATTTGACTATTTAAAATAATTATTGTTTCTATTATAAAGTTTGCTTTGCATGGCTATGCTCTTTTTTATATGCTTACGTTGTAATTTCACGTTGTAATTTCTAAGACTAAGTGATTATTGAACCTAAAGACAATGTGTGTCCTTGTAAAAATTCCGTATTATAATGCCTGAGGTGAACGTATTGGGGAGATTGACAAATTGTTGATGCCAGACGATACCAAAAGCAAGCAACGTCTGCAGCAAATGAACAAAAGAAAAGCTAAACAGATTGTTGAGGAGCAGCGAGTAAAACGACGAAAACTCAGCACCCAAGGGGCGCCAAGAAAACTTGATGATGAAGATGAAGAATTTCTTGCTAAATGTGTGGAAGACAAAGCCACATATCATGGCAGACGCCATGACTTGGTCATGTACACAAACTCTCGTGTCAAATCTAGAGATCTTGTTAACATTGCAAATAAACGACTGCAAGATGCTGGCAAGACATTAATCAAATCTGCAACAACAGTATATAATAGATGCAAACCAAAGAATATGCGATCCGTACAGGCATCTCGGCACATTGGGAAAGGACTGATGTGTTTCAAGAAACCGCCAAAAGCTGAGGATAATGAAAACGAGAATACTCATTATCAGAGGGCACACGTTAACAATGTTAAGATGGCCATGTTTTCTGACAAGGCTGGTGATGCCAAAGACTATTCTCTAATTCACAGTATTGATGACAAGGCGTACATTCGTCCAGGAACAAGTGAAGGCTTTTCTGGTAGCCGCTACCAGAGAATCCTTACCCTTTCAGATGCCAATAAAGCCAAGAAATTGCCAAAGTATGATTGGCCTCAGAAATTAGTGTACCAAACACCTGGGTCTCATAGAGTCATCACAAAAGATAGTGTCAAGGATGATGCTGGCAATGAAAAGCTTATCAACAAATCTGATAAACACTTTGTGTTCGTTCGACCAAAAAGTCTAATCGGATCAACTGGAACAGTATGGGCGAGTGAGATGGTGCAGCTAAGACACACAAATCCCAGTACCTTTCAAGTAGAAGCTAGCACTGGTAAAACAAAAACTCAAGAATATACAGAATCTTTTTCCACTTGTTGTGCCATGCTTCATGATTATGCATTTCAGTTTGCTGATATGACAACTGAAACAGATCTTCAGAAGCTCTTGGAGACAGATGGGGAAACTCAGCAAAAGTTCATTAAATATGAAGAAGAGAGGGTGGCAATATTAAATTCGAAATTACAAGTAACGATGCACAAGGTGGCTGAGATGAAAGCTGGTTTTACTGAAGCAGAAGAAACACTCTTCACTTGCCGGGTGAAACCTTCAGTTGATGCACTACTCAAGGAGATGAGTGAAGAAGAAGCAGGCTATGTAACATTAAAAGAGCATTGTGAAGAAATTGTAAGAGCATGTAATAATTTGCTGGAAAACCTTGCTGAGTTGAATCTTCCCCCAGTGAAACCACGAGTGGCCTATCTCACTGATGCTGGTCCTGGTGTAGCAGTGTCCAATTTTGATGTTAAATTTAGGGATGCAGAGCTTGCTAGAATGTACAATTCTGACTACAGAATCCGTGTCCATCGCTCTCGGGGTGACAGTGGGCAAGGTGAGGCTGAACGAACGAATTCTGCAATAGCAGATTCAGTTGTCGATGGTGCTACAATTGAGTGGGAGACCATCAAAAGATATGAAGGCATGACCAATGAGAATATTTCAAGTATGTCTCTAAATGAATTTGAAGAATATGAACGTGATAGGATGACCAAAAATGCTTGGATTGTAGCCAATGAGTTGGTCAAAAGAATTGATGGTGCTCCAGTTCTAGGCGAGTACATTGATTGCAGGTTATCCAACAAAGCTGAAGATATGTTTTTTTTCAACCAAGATCACCTTACAGAGTTTAAACATGCTTCTACTGAAGGCAAGAAAGGGGATATTCCTGGTTCAGGCTACATGGAGAAGATCCTCAATTTTCAAGAGAAGCACTATAGGACTGGGGAGCTCTTTATGGAATACCTCAAGTATGGTTGTTCCAGTAATGATGGTCCAATGTGTGAGTTTTGTGCCTCTCATGAATGGACAGGGCCTCCAGCACAACGTATCCCGCAACCTAAACAGGATTGTGCTAATCCTGGTCATTATTTGTCAGTTTTTGATACACCAGTAACTGACAGTACAGGGAAATTAAGAGAAGCGGATGACTGCCAACCTCGAGCTGTTATTACTTCATTGTATAGTAATGGGAACATCTCCCTTGAGAATCAAGATGTTATTGCAGAAACGGCAGCTAGACTTGCCATTGGTGAAAACCTTGTTATCTCTTCTATTGAACATTTGAGGAATTTAAAGGCAAGTAAAGAAAGACGAGAGCAGGAAAGAAAGAAGAACAAAGAAAAACAGGAAAACAACAAGTTTGAAGACTACAATTGGCTTGAACTTGTTTTATCAGGAAACATAAATAAGCTTCGAGTCATAGAACTGAACAAATATGTTGAAAGGTATAAACTCAACATGAAATGCAGCAAAAAGGACAAGATTCGGGCAATAACTGTGAATGTTTTAAGAGAACAATCAGAAGGAGCCACCAAAAATGTTATGCAAAAGGTCTCATCTCAGTTGGAAGATGATGGTCATGGTTGTGAGAGTGAATATGATACTGAGAGTGATGATGACAATGATCTTGTGTTCATGGACTTGGATGAGGAGAGTGAGAAACTTTTGCCAGAGTCAGATAGACTCATTGTTACAACCAGGTCTGGTCGAACTGCTGGGTCTTGGAAATTAGCTTTTGCTGAATAGGTATGCACTAATAAAAATAGGTATCCACTTAAATGCTTTGATATAGACATATACTTGTCGAGTCACAAGTGAAAACTTTGTTTGGAGGTAAATGCAAACATCTATATTTTAATAGTTGTATTTAACAGCAATTCATTGGATAAGGTTGGGTAAAAAAAAACTGTGCCTTAGAAATGGTTGGGTAATTAAAAAAAAACAGGCAATTTTTATTTCTCTTCGGTGCCCTCCTGAGGCATAAATAATGAACGGTCCCTTAGATGGGCAAGCCCCCATGACGAGCCGGGTGAGCTGGTGAGGACCGTTGTCAGGGGTTGGAAACGCTGTGATGAAACGGGATTCAGGTGTAAGAGATAGCTGAAGGTATCCCTGTGATTGGTCGAGTTCTGTAAAAACTGTGGCTCCTTGCATCTTCTGTAGGATTTCATTTACGGTTAGAATTTGAATACGTCTTCGTTTGAGGGCTGTATTTGCTTTTCTCATGCATGTCGATAAATAAACGAACATCGCCACATTTGTTTGGAATGACAACAAGGGATGACAACCATGGTGTTGCACCTTTGATCTTTTCTATTATGCCTTGTTGGCGCATTTCTTCTAGCTTCTTGTTCACAACTTGTTTCACGCTATGTGGGATTCGTCGAGCTGACTGTGTTCTTTAGATGACCAGTTCCTGTGAATAATGGTTGGTGTTTCTGAATTAGTGCCTCGATTTCTGGTGGAATATCACCGTTTCTTGCCAGGTTGTGGACTTTGATTGTTAATATACTAAGTTCCGTGGATGTTTTGTAGCTGAGCGAACTCTGTGTTTCAGACTTGGTGACTTGAAACGTTTCGTTGGTCTTGTGCTGTTTACAGTGCACTGTGATGTAAAACTGCCCTTCCATCTCGGGTGGTGAGGTGCTTCCATACAGCAAAACTTTGGTCTTTGATTGTGATAGCTTGATGCTTTTATTCTTAGCTTGCTATTGTTTAAAAGTGCTGTTGTTAATTAGATTCACAGATGAACCTGAGTCAACGATTAGTCGGACTGGGATGTTTTCAATCTGAACTGTGACTGTGGATGCTTTTTTGAGTTTGTTATGTTGAAGATGAATTCTTCATCAGAATCTTCAGAAGATGACCTCGTTTCTTTTTGGAGCTGTCGAATTTTTGCTGGATCTTTTTTCGGGGTTTACAAACAATGCTTGGCGAAATGACCGATTTTCTGGCATTTGTGACAGGTTTTTCCGTGTGCGGGGCAATTTGTCTTGTCTCCTTCGTGTGCAAATTGTCCTCCACAATTCCGGAATTGTTTATTTGATGGTTTTCGTGGGTCATACTCATACTGTTGCTACTTGTGTTTACCTTGAGTGTGAGGATTATAATAACGGGGTCGTTGATGTTTTTGACGTTGGCTTTTTCGAATGGAGTATGCTTGATTCACCGTCGCTCCGGATTTGCTTTCTTGTGTGCGTTCGATCTTCTTGGAGTCAATAGCCGTCTTTTCCAATGTTTTTCCGTACGTTAAAAGAGCTTGGAGTGTCATAGTTTCGCGTAGAGCTTTACGACGTAATCTTGAATCAGTTGTTTTATGAATAATGTGCGTCTTGATTTCACGATCTTCGTCATGAAACTCGCAGGATTTTGCTTTTTCTCTTAATCGGCGGTAAAAGGCATTTAGTATCTCTCTTTGTTCTTGCTTCATTTCGCGAAACTCAAAGATAGCCATGTCTGTGTTGCTTGTAGGTTCGAGATTTGGTTAATTTGGACATGGCGGTTTCGTAATCGTCTCCGGTTTCAGGCAGTTTGTCGAAAATATCATTCGTTGTTTCGCCGACATAATTGAGAAGTAAACCGCGTTTTACTCTCGAATCAAATTCGCGTAAACTGATAAGTAATTTTTCAAATCGTTTGATCCATTTTCTCCAGCGTTGTCCCACTGTAGAGCAGTCTTTGGGGGGGTCAAACGGTGCAAAAGATGGTAAGCCGCTTCGAGGGGCTCCCGTGTTCAACGAACCAATTGCTTGCTGATTTGCCTGTAATTCTGGACTGCTTTCGTTTTGCTGAGACGTTTTAGCCTCTGTTTCTGGTTCAAGCGGTGGCATTCTTCTTTTCTTGTCGCCAAATATCGTAACTTGATGATTTATATCGATGTATTTTCTATTAAAGTTTTATTTAATGTTTCTACTCCTCTCTTACAATACTAATGTTATTTTCCCAATCCTTATCTTAATCATATGCATGCGCTGTTCACGTGTCCATCATTTCTAAATATACCTAATTGTTACTATACGACAATTAGTCTACCAGAATTAAGAAGGGAAAAAATTATATAATAGCTGCCATTTTTGTGCAAATTTGCATTTCATCCAATGCATAATACCCTTGAAGTTTCCAATCAACATTTCTGGTACTGTTCGCCGAGCTGCTTAAAAACGTTTTGGCAACTAGTCAACTTCGAACGATCATTTTAGTAAATGAGTAAATTTTTTTGAGTAAATTAATCTATACGTATAGGTTTGTTTTCGTGCATGATGCATTTTTTTCTGCACGATCCAGGATGTTCTATCAATTATTTCGTTCCATACAGCAGTTCAACCATATACGTAGGGAAAAAGTTTCATAATGCATGTACCAACGCTACGGCGATTTAATGATAGTAAACGTTGAAGACGGCTATGTATGTATGAAATGTACATAAGTATAAGTGCGACTCCAGTCATCTTTTAATATGATTAAACTTTGGAGCTTACCGTCAGCATTGCATTCTTCTTGTTCCGTATTTTGACCCAATTGCAAACAATGTCCTTTTTTCGAACATGTTCGATTTCGCTCTCTCGTTCCCTTTTCATCATCGCCGATGCAAGTACTCCACTCGCTCCAGGGCTGATAGGAACCTATATCAAAAGTAATGAGGTCTCGCCACATGCATAATTTCTTTTGCCTATCGAATTATGTGAATATTTTTAGCTAATTGATCGATATATAATGCTTGAAAGTTGATACTGCCTGATTACCTTATTATTATTCATAGAAAAAACCTACCACATGTTTCATTATTAAGAAAACCAGGTTTGATGCGACCTTCACAATCTGTGCACGATGAGTTGTCTCCTCCACAATCACCACAAAAATCAACTTTCTTCGTACTGTTTTCGACTCCATCGCAACCATAGAAAATACGCTTGGCAACTGCAAAACATCAAGTCTTTTCATAGTTTATTACATATAGTGTTACACTATATATATATATATATATATATATATATATATATATATATATATATATATATATATATATATATATATATATATATATGTATATATATATATATATATATATATATATATATATATATATATATATATATATATATATATATATATATATATATATATCTTAAGTTTCATAGATTAGAAATTTTAGCTCTGCAGCTTGTTTGAAGAAAACGAAAAAAAATATTTTCCTAATCTTCGCTAGCGTCATTTAGGATCGAAGAAAGAACAATCACCACATGCAAGGAAGGGTTAATATTAGCCCTGTTTACACTGTAGTCGATTTATCGGCACGGCACCGCTAATATGGGTACCCGCAGCTATTGAGGCTAATTAAATCTTTTTGAAATATGAAAAATTTGAAATATACACTCTCAAACTACATTGCACAAGTTAACGTTAGAAACAATTCTATATACTTTTTTAAAAATTAGCAACCACGAAACCTTGTGTTTATTTCGCTACCTGGACGCTTTTAACACCTACACCTTGAAGAATTCTCACAAATTTAAATCTCTAGAAAGTAGAATTTCTTAGCTGCATGTGAAGTTGCAAGAAAAATTGCCTGTGTAGCAGGCATGAAAATAAGCATATTAGTGGCAGACTAGTTAATAATTTATTATTTTCCTCACCAAGTTTTGACGCATTTTTTCTTTTCTGTATTTCATTAAAGGATTGCAACGTCGCCTCACCAATATCTTTTACCTGTTACAGCAATATCGAACAAACATTCCTCATTTTCCCACATATACTCCTTGCTTTTTGCGCCAAAGTAGCATTGGAAAACAAGGATTTGTTTCGTCAAGAAAGACCGGAATAAAGTTGGGATTTGAAAAACTATCGTAACTTTTCCGACATGGTACGTAAAAGAGTCTTGTTCCTGTCCACAATCCCTGTATAAATTGAAGAGATATTTAATGACTTATACTTCTTTGGAAGTCATTTAGAATAACTTTTATAGGTACAATGAATGTTTCTTTAAAACACAGGGAAATTACAACAATATGTGGCATTGACCTCGACGACCGCTGACCTTAATGTGATTAAAATACTCCAAGAGTCGCAACTTTGTACGTTTTCAGAAAAGTGGATGGATGGAAGTGACATTAACACATTGATGAAATATAATTATATGTTTATAGATATATGATGACACGTTGATGATACAGTGATGGAGAAAAAGAAGTTCGTGTAAATAAAGACGAGGATGAGGCTAATAGCGAAAATCATTAGAGTTACGTATCCATATAATAGGTAGGTATCCCAGAAAACTGCCTTAAGAATTGAAACTTACATTTCTGGCCAAATTCATTGTGAATTGTTCGATAACTTGAATTTGTATCAATAAAACTGCCATTAGGCAATAAAAATTCCTGATCCTGTCATCGTTCCAAAATCCAAGAAGACCAGCAGTTTTCCCTAACATAAATTATGTAGAAAAGGGTAAATGTTCATCCGTTTTTGGATGTGACATGTTAAAAAAACCCATGAAGTTTTAGGAAACGCAGTGTTATAGAGAATTAACGAGGCTCAATTGTTTTAGGTATACATGCAGTGGGTGTTATGGAATAGAGGCAAAGTAAGCCATTTTACCAATTTGATTCTCGTAAGTAAACTCTATACACAATGTAGCAATATCATCTGCTTTTAACGCTAAAAGAGACTGTGCATTTTGAACCCGGAGACTCAGGTTGCGCCGACAACTTGTATATGCCCACACATAACCACATTCTTCAGACGAAGGCATTGGGATTAATTGTGTAATATCTTTTAGTCTACATAATGAGAGAGGGCAATGAACCAGAAATTTAGTCACTACATCCCGGGAACGTTTTTCGTTTAAAATGTAAACACCCCTAACCCATATCCATACAATTTACTAAAAGTGAACTAATTATTACCTTTGAATCTTAATGGTACTGAAATTTGATATGTAAGAAAATCTTCTACAGATGTCACCACAATAGCCACTCCTGCTGTGGAGTATGTTCTAAATATTGACTCATTTTGTTTAACAATAAAGACTCCAGTGAAGTCTAATCTTGTTTGTTCGTCAAATTCGACCCGTTCACCATTGACTAACACGTCTATGCTGCGCCGGTTGTTGAACTCGAACTAAATGAAGTCAAAATATTTTCTCGAAAAAGTGATAAAAGATAATAAATCGTGGATAAAATTAAAAAAATAATGAATATTTAAAAAGCATTATTCCCTTACGAGTGTCAATAACTCTGCCGGTGGGAGACAATGTTGACCAATCAGCACGTTTGTTTTATTTTTTTCTTTACGGATTGCTCCATACAAATATTCGGTATATAGGGATTACTTCATGGTTGGCGAATACGTACGATTTTATGCACGAGTTGTGAAGGATTGCAAAACGAACGAGTGAGCGTAGTGAACGAATGAGCTTGCGATCCTTAACAACGAGTTCAAAATGAAAATCATACAAACGGGCCAACCATGAAGTAATTTGTTTATTAAATGTGTATTAAGATCAATTTAATTGACAACGACACGCTTTTAATATACAAAAACACAGCGAGCAACAAAAATTGAAATTTTATGTATAACACATACTTATTACCGTCCAGCTTCTTTTTAATTTTTTTTAATAGAAGTTAGATATTCCTTCCGAAATATTTGAGAATGTGCTGAATGTAAAAATATCTTGAATATGAGAATTATTTTTTATATTTCACTCCTATATTTCGACGGCATCTTCAAAGAGAATGTAAACAAATTGCCGCCAAAATGACATACGACAATTTTTCACGTGTGAAGAATATCGTACGGAAGAATATTTTACGTATAGCATTTTATCATAGTTAAAAACATCGTACGTCCAGTAAAATTGAATGAAATTAATTAACACACTGAAAACGATTTTTATTTCATCATTCTGCTGTGCATAAATCTCTGTACACATATAATAAAAATGAATATTCGTTATTCACTAGAAGTAATAAATATACCGTAAACACTCAAGTCCATCCATCGCATGCAAAATAGAAATTGTTAAGGATAAGTTTGCAAGAAGGGGGGGGGGGAAGATAACGACCAATCTGCAGACAAAATTGCAACAAACGGTCTAATTAGTTGACATAATTTCACAATAAAGCAAAATAATCATGGCGTAGTACATTTTACTTAACTTTACTTTTGTTTTTAGAACCCTTCGTAATTAATAGTAACCAGTCTACTAAACTTGCGAAGAAGAAGAAAATCGTGTTTCGATCTCATAATTGTAACACTAGTGTGCACAAACCTGCACAGTATCACTCGTTACTCCCTTGATGACAAATGCTGTGAGGGCTGTTGCTCTTGTTGTTCTTCCTTTGTTATCAAGTATGGGTACCATTCTTCCTTGAAACTCGAGTTCCGAACCATTGCTGACTTTGAGAAGGACGTATTCACCATAACCGTTGAATGTGTAGAACGTTCCGTCAAATGTGGATAAATGAGGATCACCTCTTGTGCCAGCTATATATTCGCAACAAAATTCACAAAATCTTCAGTCATTAAATTTTCCGGCGACCGCAATTTATCACATGCATGACATCTCAATTCGTGTTTGGGTCTAGTGCTCTGTGAACAATGTTCAGTTATAAGTGGAAGAAATCTTGCTTTGGCTTCGAAAAATTCGTCATCAAAATTACCCGGCACCCTGTTTTTCGGTGAATGATTTTAAATTATTTTCAATATATATAGGGCACGATACTTAACAATATACTTACCAGTTGGTTGAGGTATGAATCTTGAACCATCATCAGAGGGTCTTGCATCATAGTATTTACCACAGTTGTCGAAAACAGAAAATACACAGCATGCGAACCAAGGTAGCACATCTCGTCCTAAATGGCCCAGTACACTTCTTTCTGGGGAAACAATGTCAAATGTACCGCCGCCAGGAGGTCCAACCAAGAGTGAATCACCTTTATAACAACATTGTTGACCTGAACCTGATGCACTAAAAGAAAAATGTTATTTTATAATAAACATGGAATGAATAGCTATTATTAATATGTCAAGCCAATATAACTTATAATTATTAGCTTGAGTATATTGATATAAAATTAATTGCGTTTTAATTGCTAAATTTTTAGCAATAATGCACAGCTATGTAGGATAAAAAATCACATGCATGGCGAATGGCGGCAAGTAACGCAATATAGAGATATTTGCAAAGCGAATAGGCGAATGTCTCACAAATTCATCAACTTGACGCACACTCAAATTGATTAGAAAAATGTAGTAACCACTCAATCCTCGTTATAAACTATAGACTGTAAATTGTTTCTGTTTAACTGAATTTTAGAAAAGTCCAGCGCAAAAGAACATTCCAAAACTAATAAATAGTGAAATTTGTTGCAAAATGTTAAATTTTGGGGCGTTGACTAAATTTTCATATTCTTTTGCATTACGCACGAAAAAACCTTACCACTTTGCAAAATTAGTATAAGGATTTTGGCATGCAATATTTCATACGTATAATTATATTACGTGCGTGCGCGTTTGAATCGATAGAACTGCAGTGTTATAGGTTATTTCTGGACAGTACTGTTAAAACAATTGTATGACACCTTTTTGAATTAATGCATCAATTTCGTGAGACTGGTTTTGATTGAGAAATAATTTATTTTTAAACGTAAATGTGTTTAAAAAGGAAGAAATTTCGCTAAGCATTGTAGTATTAAAACCAACTTAATTGTACATGATATAGGATACTTATGTAACATATACGGTAAGTCATCAGCAGAAACGAGTACTATAACATTAAGTAATAATTGCTTCAGGCTTGTGGATTTTGCTTGCATGCATGTATTTCTAGTTATCAAATCACTCAAATGAGCCGATAGTTGATGCTGTCGTAAGCAAATAAATTATATTATATAAAAGTGAAGTAAACATCTCCCCATGTATAAAAGGTTTAATTCTTATTGATGTAAGGACTGCTGAATGTCGAATCTTGTATGTTTCTCGAATATTTATGCAATGACTGCAGTTGACTCTATATATTACCAAAATGATTATTCCACATTTCATTTTGATTTATAATGTACGAAACGTTTAAATTAGTTTGCAAGATGACAGTTAAGTTGCTGGCGTTCTCGATGGAATACATTTTAATTTTAAACTTTTTGTCTTAGCCGATTAGCAAGTAATGATACCTGTTTCTATCGTCTTCACTCTAAAATTTCGGGAACGCGCGCACAAATACTAGGTAGTGAACGTGCAGCAACGTTCATCAGATAAAATTTAGACCATTGCATTCCGCTGTGTTTTTTCACAACACCTGGGTGAAATTCCTAATCCCCAGCAGAGTTAGTACCCTCGCCGCACCTTCTCGGGTATTATGCTCCCCGCTCTTGCTCGTACCTAGCTTCCTTGAGCGGAAACAAGACGTACTTCCAGGATGAAAAAGCCGCTGAGAAAACCTGCTTCATCAGGTTTGAATCGATCGTCAAATTCTATCTGTTCAACCCTGGAAGGACATGGAGGTAACTCATCTACAAATTTAATAATTGTAATTATTATAAAGTATCCGATCGTAAATTTGTACCGCTTTCGGTTATTAATACAAACAATGAAATTAATTATTCGGAAGATAAGCTAGTTTGCATAATTATGTATGAAAGTCGTCAAATTTTTTGTTTATACTGCATGATCTTGTACAAAAATTAAACGTTGCGGAATTTCGCAAAAATCGTCAGTCTCACACAAAAGATTATGCATTCTTACATTGTTCTATATTTTACTGAAACATTATTAAAACCGCCGCCATATATTTAGTCTTAATTGTCTAAATATTTGTCCTGCCGTATCTCCAAAGGAAATAATGAATTGTTTTGTTATTTAGCAATAACATGCGATTGCATCATTTTCTTACTTAATGAGCAGGGATTCCATGCAGGTTAATTAAGCAAACCCTAGGAAATTTTGTTCAACTATGTGAAGCAAGCTAGCTAGCTATACAAGGTGTATCAAAAGAAAGGTAATCCAACTTTGGTGCGCTATTGTACGTGAACTATACTCATTCTATTAACGAATTTTTTCAACATTCGGAAAGGTTAGGCTTTTAACTATCGAGTGACATCTTTTTGATACCAAATGGTGAAAAAAATGAACAAATAGGAGGCTAATAAAAAGTGTTAGTCAAATTTTCACCTCTGAGAGTTGGGACTAAAACCATTAATTAACTGTCTTTGCGACTTAATTGAAGAATTTGCTTTGAATAAACTATGCGGTATTAAGTAGGAAAATCAACAGGAGAAATTCTAAGCAATGCGCATAAAATCAGTGCAAGCTGTGACATTTTGTGATATTTTTTTTTTGTTATACACTGCTTTAATTAGGCTCAAAGGGGAAAATATGCGATTGTGACTAACATTTTTTATCAGCCTCGTATGTGCTCATTTTTTCACCATTTGGTATTACAAAATGTCATCCGATAGTTAAAAGCCTGATCTTTCCGAATGTGAAAAAAAAATGTTCATAGACTGAGTAGTTCACGTACAATAGCGTGCTGAAGATGGATTACCTTTTTTTATACACCCTGTATATACCTAAAAAGATTAATTCGTAAATGTGGAGAAATAGAATATTTGCTAATATGAGTATAATTGTACTTTTTATACCTCGCAATCTTTTGTTTTTATCCCTGTTTTGAAATCCATGCCAAGTTCTGCAGTACACCTCATTTGCCAGCCAAGAAGTTATTAGAAATGGTAAACTAAAGCTTCTTGCAACAAACTTAAAAACTTTCCCCAAAAATCGTTTCTTTCTCGTTAACGATGGCGTTATGCTGACGATTGCAATCTCGGATCCTGCATTTGAATTTCGTTTCGTCTCCCTCTTAAAGGAAAGACCAGATTTAATTGGAAAGATTGCAGTATTGTTAAAGTTCATATAACCGAAAGTGAGAATTCCGGGTAATGCATGTATAGAAAATCCGCTCCGTTACTGCATGCAATTTTTTAAAGATTTGCTACCAATTGTGTATAGGTTGTGAAAGGGATATTCCCCTGAAACACTCGCTTTTCATAGAGGAAGTATTGTTTTTCATAATTTCAGATGCGAAAGACGACTAAGTTAAAAAAGCACCATCCAGGAATTCAATAAATATTTTATTATTAGGATGGACAATATTACTCATATTGTAGCCAATGAGAGACACCTGAACACCAGAAGGGATTTAAATTCTTCATTTCCGAGCAAGCGCAAAGGGAAAACCAGCGTACTTTAAGTACAAAAAATGCAAATGTAAAAATTGCCCGCCACCAGAATGTCATGGCGAGTCATGTGCACGTTCGAATTTGAGACGAGTTAATTGAAACTGGTAACCAGCAAGCGGTGTAAAGGGGTGATTGGTTAATTTTTTGGTATTGCGTGCTTCGAAAGCTGTCGAATCTTTACCAGGAAGCTTCCATAGTTTAACGTTGCATCAGTAAATGCAAAAAAAAACCTATGTCGTTATTGTTCTATAAAAACCAACAGTAACCAAAAGACAATTGATAAAATACAAGAAAAAAACTCAGCGTCAAAACCAGAAAAAACTCTTTGCCAGCTTGCTATCACATTATATAAAAAGAAACAAGAAGAGATGTCGTCATAGCAAAACACCATACTATTTATAGGTGGTCTTTAGGTGGACAAAATAAATCACGATTTATTCTGTTTTAAAAATTTCAAGGAATGCAAACCCTTATACAAACCATTATTCAGGGTTTTAACCCAGAGGAAGCAAAGAGGTCGATTAGCTTATTTTATTGCTTCATTATTCTGTTGTTCATTGTTCTCTATAATTTATGAAAATATGTTAAACTTTTATCAGCGCTTTTCTCAGCAAACTAAAATTCTCATTCTCCTTACTTTCATGCACGATAACTCAAAAAGTGACAGAGCTAACCTGATAAAATTCTCATTGTTGAATTCAAAGAAAATTGGCTCAGATGTGAATTGACTAAAAGTTTTGTATTCCGTTCAGTCTAAGAAAAATAGCGACTGTTTATTACCGATAATTATATCGCAGAAGTTTTATATTTATTGCCTGTAACACGTTTAACGTTAATGTTCAGCTCCTAGTCAAAAATATTCAGAACTAAAAAAATAATTCCGTTGTTCTACAGTTAAAATCTAGTTTGTTATCGTGTTTACAAATAACAAAAATCGTCTATTTCGAATTCCACCATTGAGTATTCTGGCCTGCATGGCTAACTATAGTGATTAAAGATTCCTACAAGCCTTTTTTTCACTCCCAGCAACTTGGCTTGCAATAATTGCATGAAAAGATTTTTAAATTTTTGAAAATAAAATATTTCTTGCATAAGACCACCTTAACAACTCATGTTCATGATTTATGTAAGGACTGCGAGTTCTTTTGACGCTTTTAGACCATTATATACGACTGGCGTTCTATACTTAATGTGTAAAGCTTCAAAGAATAGCAGAAGGTTAGAGTTGGTGTGTGTTTGAGAGTGTGAAGAATGTGTTTGTTAACCGGTATGAGATTGTGAGGAGAGAGCAATAGTATTACGTTTCTTTGCGGTATCACTGATTGAATTGTCATTGCTGTCATAAAGATTGTCAAGGAGCTCGGATGGTGCAACTTAGGATATAATTCGCGTGCTCACATTCCGACAGGTGTTTAGCATTCGAACTTTTTTGTGGATCTGCATGCTCAGATAAACTGGTAGACACGTTTTGCTCATATATGAATTGTTACAACCCGGACAAGTGAATTCTTAAACAATATTACTGCGCTGCGACGTCGAAATTTTGTCTTTTTCAGGTAAAAAATATCACACCTTCTTAGTGTCATATTTAACCGGCCGTGCAAAATTCTGCTGTATTTTATTGACGACTTTTTTAACTAAAAATTCTCTCTGTCTGCCGAGAAAAGGAATTCCTAGGTAAAAAGTCCTCAAAGAAAATACAGCCGAATCTCACACAGTTGGTTAAATTTGTATTAATTTATTACACCAAGAAGGTGTCATATTTTTTAACCGTAAAAGACAAAATTCCTAACTCGCAGTGCACTAATATTGTTTAGGAATTCACATATCCGGGTTGTAACAGTTCATATATATAGGCAAAACAGAAAGAAACTTGGCAACCCGTTTATCGGAACATGCAGTTCCACAAAAAAGTTCGATTGCTAAACACTTGTCGGAATGTGAACACGCTATTTATGACAAACTTTATGACACCGATGACAATGATACCGCAAAGAAACATAATAATACATTACTCGATCTCTCTCTTTTTCTTAACAATCTCATATACAGGTGTTTTAACACACAGATTCTTCACAAACGCCTCTAACCTTCTGCTATTCCTTAAAGCTTTATACATTAAATATAGTAAGCCAGTGCCAAATAATGGTCGAAAAAACCTATTCGCGGTCTTAACATTAATCATGAACATGAGCTGTTAATAATATAGTCTTACGCCATGACGTCATCTCTTCTTGTCTCTTTGTATATATAATATGATAGAAAGTTTGTAAATAGTTTGTTATGGTTTGACAACGACTTTGAAATAGTAATGAATTCAAAATAATTACCCTAAAATTATCGTCTTGTTGTCTCTATATAGCTCATAATTATCTTGAGTTTACAAGATGTCATTTTTCGGAGTATGTTTTTTCTTGTATTTTATTGTTATTTTTCCTCTAAATTGGCTGATCAACACCCAAATTCAGAAAATAGTTACGTGTGACCTTCGAATGCCTGTATTCATTGAATGTCAACAGAACTTGTAATGCAGAAATTTATTTTCAACTGATTCGACACATGCACCTTAAACATTGACGATTTATCGTATGCTATTTATCGTATACAAAACCACCTGGACTGTCCGAAATCTTAAAAATAGTAAAAGTGGCATATGACTTTTGCTACGTGATCAACCTGAACGTGACCACGTACCATGTTCCGTGACCAGCATCAACCAGGTTATTCGCTGCAGCGAGGTCATGGAGGTTATAGGTAGAAAAACCTGCTTGCAAGGTTGAAATCGGTGTACAAAAAAACTTACTCTGCATTCAAGGAAATGCTATCCTTGCCAAAATCAAAGGCGTAATTTCCAGAGTTTGGAACCTTTTTAAATGTTTTCAAGCTCCCATGGTGAAGACGGAAATCAAAAGTATCAAATTGCGATATTTCAATATCAATGTGGGTCGCGTTGATGGCATTTTTATCCCAAGTCAAAACTGTTTTTGTTGAGTTTACCCAACGCTTCATTTCAAGCCCTTCGATATCTGGAGGATTTCGTCCGATCGGAACTAGATAGGAGAGAAACCTATATAGTTAAAGGTGCTTCAAAATCCTGACGTGTACATTAGCAAAATGCGCATTCAATCAATGAAGATTATGTAAAATATTGATATGACATGATAGGTGGTAAAGAATATTTCCGGTCTACCTTCTGTAGACTTATCATTGAATGATAGGCTAATTTCTCGTAGATTAAGGGAGTTGGAATTTTACAGATATAAAGAAAGAAGATACCATTTATGGCGAAAGGTTTTGTTACGCATTTATTCAATACTATATATGCAATTTTCATGCAAAAGTTTACATCCTAGTTTATAGCATTACTTGATCTGAAAGTGCCAGTGTAATTGTATGTGGTACCACCATCCAAAGATAATTCAAGTGGCATAAGTCCAGTAACATTTAACGGAGGTGTAACGCAATATGCTTGTTCGGGACTGATAAGCTCTGCAGCTGACTCCAAATTTTTGTTAAAGCGACACACGATGTCATTAGTTGAATTGTAACACGGCCCCCCTATGTACACCACAGTTCCTCCTAATTCAATTCCTGACCTTGGAGAAAGTACCAGATCTACAAATGATATATCAGTCTCAGAGAAAGTTTAACTATACCAATAAAATATCGTTTAAAATGAAGAAACTTTAAATTTGGAAAGCTACATCAACTTCTCGAGCATTTGATTACTGATTAAATTTAATCAATGTTATTCTGCATGCTAATTGTCTCGGCGTCGACAACTAACGCCAGTGGCTTAACCAGATGTTAATTAGTCCCGCTTTGGTAATATTTGGGTGTTCGTGGGCTGTGAGAACAATCAGTTTCAATGAAATTAATGATAATAGCCTAAAATTGAATAACAGGGCTGAATCATAATGCTAGATACGGAATCGAATAATTAACTTCACTAACATCAGATTATCACAAAGTAGCTACCTATAAAAAAATAGGCGATTTCCTTTCGTTTGTTTGCTATGTACGAATTAGTGAATGAGTAATGCTAAAAGGTGAAGCTAACTTAGCTTTAATTTATTTGAATCCTTTTGGGAAGAGCTGCCCAGCTTCTTCTAAACGATATATTGCGCTATTACCGAAATTTTTGATATTTTGAGTGTCGCATGTATATTTACTCGCACTTTACCGTAAATATGCCCATCAAGAGTTACTATAATTACAGAGAAAAATCGCCGTTCTGGTTCAATTGGTGATAACGAAAGATTTACCAGAATGCACTACGGTCAGCAATCGTTTTAAAAGCGAATTGAAGTTTTTTGAGGACAAGATATAATAAAGGAGGCTATTTTCTTAGTTGTGTTAAAGTTTTATTCATTAGGTGATTTATTTCTCATCCTTTGCTAGTAATTTATGCTTGATGCCAGCAATGCTTGTGGTAAAATGTACATTCTGCCATCTTTTTGTTATGGTCAATTAAATAGTCGTTTCGAAACGTTTTGGTAACGGAATTACTCGCCTTCGGCTCGGCTGTTAACGCTTACCTCGACCTTGATAACTCTGCATATCACAAAAACCTCATCGATATCCAATAATTGTTTATTATTACGCTATAAAAATGGTCTAACATATACAATACCGCGTCCTGATGCACAGCCAGTATTCTTAACCGTCTCTCCATCAACCTGAAAAATCCACATCCCAGGTCTTTTATAGTTTGATGTCGATAAAATATTGATTATCTCAGAAGTACGAGAGTTTGGAATATTAAAATATCGAACACCGTCCCCAGCATTAAATCCAGCCTTGAATAGAAAAATGTGAGTAGAAAAATGTAGATAGAAAAAACATTCTTTAGAGGGGAGAAGGAACAAAATTACGACGTGTTACCAAAGTGAATTTTATTTGTTTAAAAAGAATGCAATGAAGTTCTTTTAGTGGTTTTGAAGTATTGCTTGCATGCTTCTTGGTATTTGCGGAAGAAAAGAATAGCTTGTATTTCAATTCTCGACGGCATAACTAATCAGGGTTCCACAACTTATCTGTATATGGCTGCCTAATAGGGGGATAGGAATGACAAAAAATGGAAACAAATAATCAAAAATTTTGAAAAGAATGCATAGTAAACTCTATTAGCTATCACGGATCCCACCCTCCCTTGTTGTTGTCAATTGCAAGGACATTTCCTTTCATTGTGGAAACGCTGCTGTTAATTTGAAAACCGTAAATATTCGGTAACACTTTTTGCAGATCGGCATCATTATTTGTTTCTTTGTGGTTTATTGTGCGACGTCTTTTATGCGGGTTACGGGCCGAAGACCAACCCTCAACTTTAATTACATACACGGCTCAACATTTGGCGTTCAGTACCTATTTCAGCTTATGTATAACCCAGAAAAAGTAAAAGCACTGGCTTTAATTTTCCCTCCTGAAGTTATCGTTCCAGTTTGTTTGGTATGGTACTGCATACCTGCGCCTACTCAAACCCCTTTGCCAATAATTACTCCGGCGTGAGCAACGAAGTTGAAAATTCGCCTAGGATTTGTTTTGTTTTTGTTGCGTTTTTTGTTTTTCGTCACGCAATTAAGTGAGTTTTGGCGCGAAAATACTAGTATTTGAAAAAGTATATTTGACCGTATTTATCTACGTCACAGTTTTCTATTTCACCGTTTAACAAGTTGTGGTCGTGTATGGGCGCGTAGACACGTCGCAAAGGATTGAAGATATAAGCCCGAATTGCAAAGTGTAAGACAAAGTGAACGTATCATGCGGTTTATTTACATTTTTAAACAATTGAACTTCTATATACTTTTTAATTATTGTGATCGTCGGAGATTATGGACGGATAAATAAGATATGTCAAAATGTCAAATTTTCGCATTTTTCATTAAAAACACGCACGCCTCAGGCTACTTCGGCATCACACGTCGATCTTTCGCGCGGTCTTTCGTTGCTTAAAAATTATTGCAGGCGGATGGCTCTGCCAGGCTTTCGTCCAACCGGTCCTTGGTCTGTATCGCATTCTATATGGCTTACTTATGAAGATGAGATAATCTAATATTATGAGTATAGTCATTACACATTCACCACAAACCTGCGCAGAGATTCCTTTAGTATTGCTATGAAGACCAAACGTCCATTCAATTTTGTTGTAGTAAAATATTGCAAATGAGTTGACACCATCCGTTGCTAATATCGTCTGGAATGTATTCTATGTAAAAGACAACGCTTTGAACGCTTTCCACATTTTTGAGACAGAGGGAAATATTTCCCTATACGGACCAACTTAACTGGTAAATAATAGATAATAACAGATAAATAATAGTACTTTTCAAAAATACGTATTAAAAGTAAAACGCTGATATCTCGGGGAATATTGTATCAAAATACGCATGGTATATACTAAATGTTAAAAATTCACGAATCTAAAGAAAGTTATTTCAGTGTAACTTATTGAAAGTTATTTGAGTATAACTGCAAAACTAAGACGTCTGTTACACTGAATAACTTTCTATATATATATATATATATATTATATATATATATATATATTATATATATTATATATATATATATAGTAATTACCCGCAAAGTGGAACCTCCACCATACTGAGCTACATTGAGCCAAGTAACAATCATGATCCACTTTGCTAAGAAGCTTCTTTGGCGAACGAAGTACTTTTTAATTTCGTTAGAGACACTTGTTCGCATTGCAAGTTCTTGAGTTTCTCTGTAATAAACAATGCCGCCATCTGTTGTGTCAACATCAGCCCAGAATGGTGCGATCAAACGTCGATTATCTCCAAGAGGGAATGCGTCAGGAGTATACTGTGACACTTGGACAAGAAAAGAGATCACTCCATTTGTGTTTACCTGAGAAATTATTATATATTAATAGTGAACTCAAAAATAGGGGAAGGTAGGGGGGTACATGGGAAAAATTATTACACTTCACTTGCTCTTTACTTTAGAAATTGAGTATTTTTTAAGGTTCAGGGTGATAATGGCACTTAATTAAGGCCGGGGCTTAATTAATTGTTTAAACTGTACATAGGGGGAAAGGATTAAAGAAAAGAGCATGCTGTTCATTCTTTAAGTACGAGATAATAAGTGTGAGTGACGAGAGGTAAAAATGAAAAGTCAAAAATCAAAACTAAATAGCCGAACAGACAAAATTGTATATATATATATTATTTTATACACACAAGCGCCAGGTATGAGGTATGCTGCAATTTCATTGGTTGGCTACTAGACAGATATTAGCCCATATATATCTGTCTAGTAGAGAAAGTAAACAAAATGGCTGAAAGATTTGGGAGTTGCGTGAAATAGGAATCCAAACTTTAGTTGATAATAGCACACCAAAATGCACCGAAAGGGTGACAAAGTTTGTGTAGATAATAAAACAGCTCATATACGACTCGAGTTCGCAGAATAACTGTTAATAAGGCAAATGCGTGCATTCAATAGAAAAAATTCATTATTCTGGGGAAATCAAAAGCGTGAAACAAATCAAGTTGGAACAATTCAAGTCGGAACAGGCTAAGCCCAAACAAGTAAGTGAGAAAGATGGAAGCAGTTCAATGTGACGGGAAGTGCCATCAATAAAAAGAAACATTTGATGATTTTGAACCGACTTGAAATTATTAGCTAGTGGCTTAGGCATCAAAGAAACAGATAAGCTAATCAGAAATGCTATAGCATGTAAATTTTTGGATGAAGGGGTAAAACAACGATGTTTGGAAAAGAGTGAAAACTTAACCTTAGAAACAGCTATCATATATAGAGAGATTATTTGAAGCCACCAAAACCCAACGAATTCCGCAGATGAAGGGATCAGATGGGCCGGATACTCCTGAACCCACTAAAAAAGAGTGACAAACCGCATCAAATTGTTAACTATGTGCATGGTTGCAATAGTTACAAACCACATGAAAAATGTCCAGCCAAGAACCAAACCTGCCGCATGTGTGGAATGATGGGACACTTCAGTGGAGTGAAAAAACTGGCAGTTCTGATGATGAATACAAGCAAGCCAAAAGTTGCATTTACTGCACCTCAAAACCCTGACGCCCGACGAGTTTGACAGCTGAAAGGACTTACTGAGAGATGGTAAAATGGTGGGTAAAAGCTGTCCAAATTGGCCATGGGACATTGGAATGCCAATTGTACACTGGTGCACATGCAGGTTAGTTTCATGACTGCTAAGCAGTTACAAAGTGTTGCTCCCAATGCACGAATCATGAAAACACATTAGAGACTTAATAATATAGCCAACATCAGATCATACCCAGAGGATTTGCCACACTAAAATTGAAACACAAAAAAAAAACAAGCGAAGGTAAATTCTTCATCATTGACAATGCATATAATCCAGTGTTATCTGGAAAAGTCTGCAAATCTTTAAACCTAGTGAAGCGAAAACACGAAATTGACCACAACTCTTACGACAATGCCTTAATCGGCCTCGGAGTTATAACTTGAAGTTAAAGTTTAAACTTTGACAAGGTGAAGATCAGAAAAGGCGAATTGCCGTATGTAGGACACCTCATATCAGCACATGGGCTAAAAGCGGATCCATGAACGTTAAAGCGATGAAAACTAATGCCAGCACCCAAGAAGAAACATGATTTCCGTCGTTTTCTGGGTTCAGTACAATACCTAGACAAGTTCTTGCCACACTTAACGGAGGTACAAGAGCAATTACGGCACATAACAAAGAAGTCTTCCGCTGGGACAAATCACACGAAAACGCTTTTCAACGCATCAAAGATCTATGCTCTGCGAAGCAACTATACTAGCCTACTATGATGTCAAGAACGATGTCAAGGTAGAGTGTGACCCTAGCAAGAATGCAGTCGTCGCTGTCCTTGTACAAGAAAGCAAGTCTATAGCTTATTCATACCGAAAGCTTTGTATACAGCCGAGATAAACTGGTCAACTATTGAGAAACAAGGGAAACTGCCGTTAGAGACCATTTTTGCAAGCCTTAGCTGTGTCACCCTTGGGGATGCAGACCATCATGCTGAAAGTGAAAGTATATGACATGAAAGTTGAATACATTCCTGGCAAGGGCAAATCATCGCAGATACGCTCAGCAGAGTCAGTCTTAATGTTATTCCACCAGAAAGAAAGGCGTTTCGGGACAACATTCCGGAGAGAATATCTGCCACACATGACCAATACCATGCAGGAACTTCAAGAAAAGACTGCGAATGAGATATACGATTTGTATTCACTTAAATTCCATGACTATGCAGCAGCGAAACAGAAAAAACCAATGATGCCGAGCAAGACTCCAGACCATGCATCCATGGCATGGGGCGAAGCAGCATCTGACATAATATTATTTACATTCAATAGCACAAACTACGTATGATATCCCAGAAACGCTTACAACAGACTGTGGTACAAATTATGCAAGTGCAAAATTTAAAAATTGTGGTCTTCAGCATAAAAATGTTATAGTTGTGGCGGTACGTTTGCGGACAAATATAGAATATCGCAGCACAACGCAAGGACTGGCCAGCTAAAAATATGGTAGGCTAGTAATTTCAGTAAGATGAATTGTTTAAAGCAATTTTTGAGAACGCACATTCAGTTCTTCATTTATTCCGTTCAATGGTAACGTAATTACGTGACGTCATTTATATATACACTGCATGCATGAATACCGTTACTCAAAGTTTCGGCAAAAGATGACCTATAAACTGTTCGCAAAACATTCCTTTGTACTACATTAGCATAAAAATTATAAACATCTATCCGCGAAGCTCAGTAATTGTTTAATAGACATATAAAGATTTGATTGTATACGTTTCTTAACTTTTCAGTACGATTTTATTTTTTGGCAGTGCAAGATACGGCAGAGCAAGTCATCCAAGTTCATGAACAAACGAGTATCACGATGCGTCAAACAACCTATGCTGGATTTATTGCATTTTATTAATTTATTTCTTTGGTATAGTAACAGAGCTAGACAGCCTGGCTAACGGGAAAGTCCATTCGCATTATAATTTGCGTTTCAGTATGTATATTCCAGTACAAGTTCCCTGATTTAAAGTTTCTGACAAGAATGATTTGCAAGAAAGGTGTAGCTATACCTGGAGCTGCACTAGCGTATGAAAAATCTTCAACTTCAAGTATCAAGACATCCTGCATTGCCTTTGTTTCGGCATATCAACGCCGTACCGCACTCATACTGACTTCGACAATATCGAAACCCATGATTTTGCCAAATAAATTGTTGCCAACGCAAATAAGTGTATATACATAGGTCATAGGACTATAATATGTTATCTGTATTACGACCACACTCAAATATACAAATAATATAAAAAATAAAAAATGAAATTTTGTCTGTTCGACATAGACATATAAAGATTTGATTGCAGTACGATTTTATTTTTTGCATACACGTATCGGCAATATTTTTGTTTAAAAAATTTTTTTTATAACTATAGCTTTCCTCTTGCCTTTTTACTATTGACTTTCGAATTTTTACTTTCGACTTTCTACTTCTTAGTATTGATTCTTGACTTTTTTCCTCGAACCTCGACTTTTACTCTGGAATGTCGTACTTAACTCTCGACTGATCGACCCTCGATCGCCTTTTAGGCAGAGTCTTTCAGCACTTCGCATCAACTGTGCTGCAATTAATTAACAACTGCCCAAAATAAACAAAACACTTCTGGGCGTTTCGCCCCCGAGAATTTTGTCAGGATAGTATGAAAGTGCATGTACGTGTTTTTCAGGCTCTAAACGCATCACTGGGGATTCACTGCTTGTGTTTCGAATTCTTGAAATTACTCTACTTTCGTTATTGGGCATTCCTCAATAACTGCCAATATTTATTTGATTTCCATTAAAGCTACATGTATTTTTCTATTTGAAAAAACTGCTGGTCGCTACAGGTACACAGGCTGCTACAATAACACAATTATTAGTTTGAACATATATAAAAATTTAATTGTAAAATTGAGCAAGACATACACTCACAAATGATGTGGCAAGTGTTTATAATAATTATCCTGAAAGATATGGGTGCAAATATCGCCTAAAACTATACATGTATACCGATTAAATATCTGGTGCGTATGAATAAGTATGAAAATAATGTCTGCAAAATACTTACGAACAGGGAGTCATGTTCTTCGTCGAAGAAAGGAAAGGGAAATGCAATATTGACAAGACCCGAACTGCCGTCATCATTGGTGGGTACTGAAGTATCTCCATTGCTGGGTCCATAAGGAAAAAAGTCCCGAAGCTCTATTCGCGTATAAGCAATCTGAGCAAGACAGAAAAAAACAGAAGCTAAAACGAAGGACTTCATACTTCTTGCTAATTTCTAGAAGGATATGTTTATATGCACTGAGTATTGAAAGCTTTTCTAAACCATTTTGCATAATTATTTATGAATAAGTATTATATAGGTATTTTTAAATTTCAATGCATATTTTGCCAAACCTCGCTCATTATTAATTTACTGCGACGCAGTATGATCAAATTCTTTATATACTACGTAAACATGTTACATTTATACATTACACATGCACAATTAGTGTAAATTGCTAAGATTTCCTAACGCGTCTTGATGACTATGACTTTCCGAAGACTTGACAAATTTTAGGCCTAAATTTTAGCTTTCAGAGTAGCAATAAAGCTAATAGTAAATTTAAGATTTTTAGAATTTGCATTTAATAATATGTTCCGGATGCTTAATTCGACAGGACGTCTGTTTTTATAGATATAATTACTCTTACTTCTTAGTATTTTTTTTCTCTATGTAAGATTTATAATTATATTTCAGCTTATTATAATAATGACTTATGACAACAAGACTTATCGAATCAGCGAATCCCTGGCTATGATACTCATCAATCTCTTGCTGAGATGAAAACATTAAAAAAATGACTAAAATGCTACAACGGAAAATATTTCGTATACCTATATTTGCAAAGAACATCATAAACTCATTAAATAAACTTTTTGTAAGATGAGTATATTTGTGTAGCCGTACGTATGTGTGCCCTCGCCTACTGTAATCAGGTTTTAAGGTTCGACAGTTAATGATGACTTAATGTGCAATATTTGCATGCAGCCTAACTAACTGCCGTCATCATCGGTGAGATTGAAGTATCTCCATTGCTGGGTCCAGAAGGAAATCCTCAAACTCTATATGCGCGTATATACGCAATATCTGTGCAAGATAGAAGAAACTACACTGAAGCGAAAGCCAAAGTCGTCTGTTATATTCATTTTAATAAGGATACGCTTAATGATATAAGTATTGAAAGCTTTTCTTAGCCATTTTGCATATGTATCAAATAATACATTTAAATTTCAATGCATATTTTGCCACGCCACGTTCATTATATTATTTATTGTTTTACGCAGTATGATCGATTTCTTTATTAGTACTACATAAACATAATTATATTAGCTTTCTCGTCTAGTTAACTTACAGAACTGAGAATTTTGAATATCCTTTCGTTTCAATATAACCCGTGAAACTGAGCACAAAGATATATTTCATGCAGGCATTATAATACGCGTGTTTTTGACACACTTTGTGTCCTTGTAAAAGGCGAATGTGTCCTTGTAAATGGAAAAGTGTGTAGTTAGAAATCATGCCTCATGGACAAAAATGTCTAATATAATTTTAATTTGACTATTTAAAATAATTATTGTTTCTATTATATAGTATATAAAAACGCTTGGATAGTATATCCGGCATAGCATTTATATTAAAAAAGGCTAGAGACTGACGGACCCTGCTTTGCATGGCTATGCTCTTTTTTATATGCTTGTGTTGTAATTTCACGTTGTAATTTCTAAGACTAAGTGATTATTGAACTTAAAGACAATGTGTGTCCTTGTAAAAATTCCGTATTATAATGCCTGATTTCATGTTCCATCATATGAGCTTTGCTGTAGGACGCTAATGAAAACTATAGGTTCTAAAATTACCAATGCAGATGAATTTATTATTGAAACAAAGACTATAAAAAGGGTAAGTATCCATTATAAACTATTATGAGATACGGCAGTGCAGGTCATCCAAGTTATAAACAAACGAGTATCACGATGCTTCAAACAACTTATGCTGGATTTATATATTTTATTAATTTATTTCTTTGGTATAGTATCAGAGCTAGACAGCCTGGCTAACGGGAAAGTCCATTCGCATGATAATTAATTTGCGTTTCAGCATGTATATTCCAGTACAAGTTCCCTGATTTAAAGTTTCTGACAAGAATGACTTCCAAGAAAGGTGTATGGCTACCTGAAGCTGCACTAGCGCATGAAAATCTTCAACTTCAAGTATCAAGGCATCCTGCATTGCCCAATTTGTTTCGGCATATCATCGCCGTACCGCACTCATACTGACAATATCCAAACCCATGATTTTGCAAAATAAATTGTTGCCAACGCAAATAAGTGCATATACATAGGTCATAGGACTATAATGTGTTATCTGTATTATGACCATGCAAATTCAAATAGTTGATACAAATAATATAAAAATGTATAAAAATGTTTGAATCGCAATAAACATAATCGTTTGCAACAATCAACTGAACATGCCAAATCCATAAATGCCTGCTCAATGCAGCAGCAGAACCGGTGAGGTTTACTCAATTTTATGACCATTTCTGTTTCCTAAAATAATAAATCCTACCGACTTTTGAGCATTTCATGATAAAATTATAAGCTCAGGGGCCGTTTCTGAGACTTCGTCCCCGTTTACATGACACAGGACGAATTTGCAATCGCTCGATCTGAATTAAGTGTTTTCGGCCTTTCGTTTACCCGAGAACCACGCAAGCGAACAAATTTAATACCCTCTTAGCAAGACGAATTCGTGATCCAAAAAAAACCCGCGTTCAGATTTTTTACTCGACCGGCTTAAATTCGTCCGGGTGCCGTATAAACACCAGAAATTTGTCTTGCTTTGTTTTTGTACCGATATATAGCGCGGTTAAGGAATGGGCATGTCATCAATACGATGCTCATGCATATTATTGTATTTTTCACGAACAATAAAAAAATTCAGTCTTATAGGGGAATTCGTCCGGTACCGTGAAACACAGGATAAAAAAGGACCAGAAATTGCATGGTTTGGGGTAAACAGTGAAAAAGGACGAATTTCAGAGACCGCTCCTAAATTCACCTTTCTACAAATTCTATAAACGTGCACAATTCGTGCACAATTTATTTCATGCGGTACCTCGCAGCCGGTGTTGAATGAAAGAATATGTAATCAGACTTAGCAACGCCACAAAACATGCCAATAACTGTAGTCTATATAATTTATTCATAGAAAAATGTCGGTAAATACGTTTACAGTGGTTATAGTGGCGCACAGAGTATCGGAAAATCCCGCCGTCTGGGGTCGGTTGTTCAAAAGCCGGTTAGTTTAACCCTGGGTTAAAGCAAATCTTTATCGTAATTTTTTCAATCACTTGCTTACAAAATTGAATCTCTTTTTTACCAATATTTTCTGGACTGTTAGAAGCAATATTTTCTAAAGTTTTAAAACGAACCACTAGTGATTTAGAAGCAGTTTTCTACTAAAACTCTGATTTAAAATTTAACCCATGCAGAGTAAGCGCTAACCTAGCTTTGAACAACTGGCCTCTGCTATTCAGCTAATCAAGTTCCGCTTGTTGTTAATATGAAAATGTTATACTTACTTTCAAGCCCATGCTTTAAAGGCATACAAAATCTTTCCCGAAGTCTGATAAGCGAGTTTGGATCCTTTCATTCTTTTTACATACGGGGCTGATTAAATGTGGACATTCATTTTGCCGATGGGCAACCATCAGAAAGGTGAACTGGGAGGTAACTAATATCATTAATATATATGCTAGGAATATATAATTATATGTACTTTCCCACATGATGACCACCATAAAAGTATTCCTTCTTGTAATATTTTGGGCATCTCGAGTTGCCCTCCAATTTTCAGTGACTAAATTAAAGGTCGATACGTTGATGATTTTTGGACCTGAACAAATCTGATTTTTCAATAGTACATGGGTTATATTATATAAATCGGCTTCTAAATCATCGCGCATATTTTCGCGCCTATATTTCTGGCCATGCAGGAATATTCTAATTAAGTGCAACTATACTCTATAGCGTCCGCCCAGTGGCTCAAGTCCAATGATAGATTATGGAAATAAGAGCGTGCATGTGCAATGCAATAATCCACTACGGCTTCAAATTGACTTGCATTAACAAAGATTAGGATCGCAAGAGCAATGTGCAATTTCTTTCACCGCTACAAATTTTTAGGGGTCTGCGGCATTTAACCTCCCACCTTTTTCGAGCATATAAAAATTCGTTCTGGGACGGTTGTTTACAACTTTTAATCATAATTATTTAAATGTCAGTTTTTGTAGTCAAAATGTCTTTGGTAGCTAAAGGGTCATTTCGTATCAGTTTATACGCATGAAAGGCATGTTTCGTTGAATAATTTTGATAATTTTACGAATTTAAAAATATTTTATTATAGTTTTTCCTAACAACGGGCGATATTAAAGCGATTGAAAAAATACACTACCCAGTGGATAGTGCTTTCATATTTCATATTTCATATGAACCGGCCGGGTCTAGTTTTGGTAGTGATGGAGCAGAACTGATTGGCCGGGCGCTGGCAATCGTTGAGCTCGCGGTCGTACTTATACTTGTTTCGATATTTATCAAGGCATTATATTAATTTTATTCGCATTGATATCGCTTATGTAGCTCGTGCTGTTGTACGCTGGTATTGTATACGCTATGCATGGGACAAAAAAAGGGCGGAAGAAAACGATATCTAATTATGACATTGTTTATTTATTAGTAATTATTAAGCAAAGGAATACATTCGTAGAAAGAAGTTCTATGATTAATTGTTCACACATCTCTTTATCTAAATATTAATTATTGGTTACATTCTCCAGCACCAAAAAAGGCTGTCAATGCCTATTTTAGACTACAAGTGCAAGTTCGGTGAAAGTTGATATATTTCAATTCTAGTAAATTTAAACTCTTTACTTCAACAAAAGAGAGGCATCATAAAAGAAATAATATATTTTATACATGATTACATGATTACTGTGCATGCTATTTTGCCTGGAAATAACTTTAAACTACATTATATAAGAGTTATTTTGATGATTAGAGACATGTAAATTGGCTGGAGCAGTTGAAGAAAACTTGTTGCAACAGCAGCGCTTACACAATGCAGCGATTACAATGATGAGAAATATAGCAACAACAGAAATACCAATCACAACTGCATAGAACTTTAACGTTTTTCGATCGTCTGTAATGTAAAAAAGACATGAAAGTTAACATTTGAATTGATTGATCAAGGCAGGAAACAAGCCGCTAAATGGTCAAAAGATATTATTCTCTGATAATGGTCAAAAGATATTATTCTGTTCGAATAAACGTCGTGCATGGTGTTGCTCTTCCACTCACTCCTTACTCACTGTCTTACTCTTAGAGTTATGTAGTAAAATCAAGTATGTTGTAGGTGCAATAAATTATGTTGTTGTAACACGCGGGGCAGTATTTTCTAGGTAATACACTAATTTCAGAGTCAAAGTAGAGTTTTACACACTGTTCAACCATGAAACAAAGGTGAAACTAAATTCGCAGTTTTAGATTCACGAAATATTGTACGTAACCTCATATTGTACACACAGCACTTTGTTATCCAAAGTATTCGTTTCATTTACTCTATAGTGTGCGGGACAGGGGTGGGGTAAAATACCAGTGACTGGAGGGTCAGAAAAGTATTGGTATATTCAATGTATAGGAGTTCATTGTACAATGCATTAATTTTAGCGAAAATATAAATTGTCGTGACCGCGAATTTTATTATGTGTTTTGTTAAGAAATCTGCGAAATGGAGCAGGTTAGACGAACTAACGTGAATATATGTTAATAAAATTGACCAAATAAAAAAGAATCTTAAATAAGAAAACAAAATAAACGTTGATCATTATCGAGAACATCTGTCTAACTCTTCACACACACTGAGGACTGGTCAAATTCGTACGATCAATTGTATTCAGGTTAAATGAATTTACGTATAATATTTTTTTCCGTCTACGGGAGTATTAGTCTAGGACCTGTAAAGAAATTTGTATGCATTTAATTTAGGACAGATTATCTCAACTGTTTTAGGGTAAAAAGACCATGGCGGTCAACATGGCATATGTGCCAAAATCTGAATCCGGGACGAAAGTCCTGAAAATGACCACACCCAAAACGGCATAGTCGACATATGACAAAAATGTTTAGAAAATAGGAAAATTAGACTTTGCCAGGTGAATCTGTAATTTTATGCATAATTATAGCAATTGAACTGGAATGGTAAACATTCATTTTCTTGTAAAATATGAAACTTAGGCTAAATTCACTCTCTAGTGACCACCCCTAAAAGCAACCACCATTCTGAACAATATAAACAATTTAGAAAGACTGTGGCTTTGGTAATTCAAGATTTAGAGCTATGTCGACTATGGCGTTTCTGGGTGCGGTCATTTTCAGGACTTTCGTCCCGGATTCAGATTTTGGTACATATGCCATGTTGACCGCCATGGTCTTTTTACCTTAAAACAGTTGAGATAATCATTCTCTTGATCTGTCCTAAATGAAATGCATATAAACTCACTTACAGGTCCTAGACTATATGATTGTATTAAAAAGTATCAAAGTTCAAAAATGTATTGAAAATCCGCGCTTGTATTAAAAACTTTAATAATAATAATAATCAAAACTTTTTTTCAAGAGGGTATTTTTTGCATTATTTACCGTTTTTACAAGTATCCTACCTAATGGCCCTCCTTAATGACCTCTCCAGTAGATTAAGACTTGTAGGAAACACATTGACAAATGACTACATGCTGGCAAGCAATGCAGATGTATTATTGATATAGTCAACTTAAATCAATAAAGAATTTTTTTTAATATATTGCATGATATGCATTCAGTTTGTCTTCACTTTAGGATTCACGCTTATATTAAATCTTCAATCATGTGCAAACTGTGACGTGTCAAAACGCCCATACCCGACCACAACTTGTTAAACGGTAAAATAGCGGTGATATTATTAAAATAGGACCAATTAATCGATCAAAATCAAAAGAACGGTTTATTTGTTCATCTTCGAGGAATTTCCATATCATGAGAGTGAAATCCAATCGGGCATCGGAAAATTAGATTTCGATCGGTGCAAAACAACTCTTGGGAGACAAAACTGTGACGTAGATAAATACGGTCACGTACACTTTTCAGATACTAGTATATTTCGCGCCAAAACGCACTTGCGACGACGAAATATATTAATAAAAAAAATAATAATAAATATCAAGAAAACAAAATCTAGGCGAATTTTCAACTCCGTTGCTGACGCCAGATTAATAAGTGGAATTTTCCTCATTACTCTGGTGTCAGCGACGTTTTTCGTCTTCGCAAGTGTGCTTTGGGCGCGAAATACACTAGTGTTACAAAAGTTTATGTGACCGTATTTATCTACGTCACAGTTTTTTCTCTCAAGAGTTGTGGTGCACAGCTCAAAATCTTTGGCTAATTGCCCGATGCGCGATTTGATTTCGCTCGCATGATGCGGCAATTCCTCCAAGAGGAAGAAATAAACCGTTCTTTTGATGCTGTTCGCGATATATTAAGTTTAGATTGAATTAGTCGCGTGACTCATCTGACAACCCCTAGATCCGCCCCTGTAATCCGTCATTGCTTGTAACCTTTTCGCTGCTGTCAATGTTGACCGCCATCTTTAATTTTGTTCATGTGATAGCCGTATTGCTTATAACAGCGTGTAATATGTGTAATATGCATGTTGACGAATGTAAACGTTCATGTTGTGTTAGTGCTTGATCGTATTCTTATTTCTTCAATCGTGTGCGACATGTCTTAGCGCGATATACGCGTAAATAGCAACGATATTATCACATGTTTTGAATAATAATTATATTCTTACAACAATTAAACCTAAACTTAATCGAACAGCATTAAAATAACGGTTTATTCGTACCTGGTGAAGGAATTGCATGCTGCATCATGTAGGCGAAATCAAATCGCGCGTCGAAAAATTGGCTCAAGATACTATAAGCGCATCACAACTTTTACGAGACGAAACTTTAACGTAGATAAATACGTTGACATACGATCTTCAGCGAGCGTTGGGTCAGGTCCTGGGTACAAATTAGCCGATAGCTTTTAAATTCTGTATAATAAAATAACAAAAGTACCAAAACCTCGGCCATTTTTCAACCCCGTCGCTCATGATGGAGTAAATTTTGGAACTTACCGTTATCCTCACTGGTCTTGCATATTTCTTGTTCCATATTTTGACCTAAATGCAGACAATGTCCTTTTTTCGAACATGTTCTATTTCGCTCCCTCGTTACTTTTGCATCTGCGCCGATGCAAACACTCCATTGACTCCAGGGCAGATAGGAACCTTATTTAAAAAATGGTCAACTTAAATCTTGTTATATGCATAATAATATTTCAAATCTTCAGTTTGATAATAATGAAAGAAACCTACCACATGTTTCATTGTTAAGAAAGCCAGGTTTGATGCGACCTTCACAATCTGTGCACGATGAGTTGTCTCCTCCACAATCACCACAAAAATCTACTTTCTTTCCGCTGTTCTCGACTCCATCACAACCAAAGAAAATCCGCTTCGCAACTGAAAAACATTTTTGACCTTTTACCGAGGATTTGCATTATTGGGATTGGGTTAGCTGTATAGGGGTTATACGGTCTACCGAATCGTTTTAAAAATAATATTAATAATTACAAAAAATATTAAGGGCTCTCCGCGAATAAATCCTTCTCGTTCGTAAGAAAAAGCCTTGCTTCTCCTCCTTAATTTCGGATCAAGGATTTTGGCTCTCGCAAGAAGGCCATTTATACCAAGTTACAACTATTATACATACATGGTATTAAAGAGACCCTGTGGGAGAACACAAGCTAGAAACTAGGAAGTATGATAAAATATGCATATCTATACAGAGTACCATGTAGATATAATTTAGTAAAATCCGCCCTCACCATTTTTTTATGTCTACTGTCATTAAAATCGTAAATATAACCGGACTAAACCAGAGAGCAATTATGAAAGTCAACAGCCTTATAAGGCAATAGCCTTTCCAGCTCTCCAGCTCGTTTGGAGTAGACAAAAGTCTTTCCTAATCTTCCCCTACCACAGGAAAGGGGCGATTTTGACGCTTATGAAATATTTTTGTAGTATATATTCTTAAACAACATTCAAAATCACCAACTTTTTACCATTCGCAAGTTTAATTGATTACCGTAAAATTTTTCCCTAGATAAACTTATGTCCAAGTTTGAGCTATTGCAAACACTGTTACACGCTGCAATTTTTTCATGCAACTCGCAATACAATTCTACTTTTGAAATTAGTGAATTTGGCAACTAAGAAATTGTTGTGTTTATTACATTTACATTTTGAAGATTTTAATTTACATCTTCCGAAAGTAGAATTGCATATAGAACTGAATTTTGTATGTAAAAAATTTGCACCATGTAACATGCATGGTTTTTTTTCTCACCAAGTTTCGACGCATTTGTTCGTTTCTGTATTTCATTAAAGGATTCCAACGTCGCCTCACCAATATCTCTTTTACCAGTTACAGCAATATCGTACAAACATTCCTCATTCGCCCCGCATACACTCCTTGCTTCTTGCTCCAAAGTAAAACTCGAAAACAATGAGTTTGTCTCGTCAAGAAAGGCCGGAATGAAGTTGGGAGTAAAATAACTGTCGTAACTTTTTCCGACATGGTACGCGAAAAGAGTCTTGCTTCTGTCCACAATCCCTGTATAAATTGAAGAAATATTGACACGCCTCTATACTTTCATCCATGAAATTTGCAATAACTTTTATAGGTACAACCAATGTTTCTTTGAAAAGTAGTGAAATTGATTGTTGTTTGTTTCTTTGGCAAATACAATAATTTGGGGCATATCATCTTGTGCCGAAGGCAGGTTATTCAACGACCGCTACCTTAATGTGATTAAAAAGATTCAAGCAGTACAACTAATTTTACGTATTCAGGAAAATGGATAGATGGAATGAGACATTATTACACCTTGACAACTTGTTTAGATATACGTATAGCTAATGACACATTGATTACACATTTTTAAAGAGGAACATTGGGTGTGGTTAATAGCGAGAATTGATTACGTATTTATACATAAAGGTTTAAGGGTCTTAATTTCGAGTGGAATTATACACACTTCAAATTCAAGCCAGGAACAGATGATGGAAAATTTAGTCAACTATGGATCCTCCGGCAGGAATCGAACCTACGTTTTTGCGATACCGGTGCAATCGAGTGATTAGGGAGGTTAAGATCGGCTTCCGCTACGAGTACCGATACCAATAATCAGTCGCGCGCATGCGCAGATGTAACAATCGTCCAAAATGTGACAACACTGGAATCGCGAGTACCGTTTTGGGGCTGAAAATGGAAGTGAATAGGTAGGCGAAGTACTGAAATATATTTACTGTATTATTGTCATTTTCTGCAGTAGTTTTCTAATAATATTATTTAGGTTTTAGTTGTATAATGTTTCTGCTTTGTTTGGTGAGACTTAAGGATTGTGATTAGAGTTTTTGATGTGAATACAGCCGCTATACTCAGCCATGTTTATTTACTTCTTACGGAAGTCACAATCTTAACGCTTTAAAATTTCCGCACTGCCAAACTGTAATACGTCATGTATCTTCGTATCGGTACTGGTAGTGGAAGTAGATCTTAACCTCCCTATTACCTGCATCGAGTGCAGTTCCAAAAATCATAATCTATTTATATATAGGTCAACGTTAATTAGTGTAAAATACACTTGTTCAATTTTCTATTCTATGCATTGCATTTTTTCTATGCTGATTGGTCTATGCCTTGGGAATATGTCGATGCCTTTCTGATGGTGATAAATCACGGAAAATGTTCAACTCATAGTTTTAACCCAATAATTAGTTCCACCAATAATGAGGTACGAGAAAACAACCACTTCAGAATTGATAACTTACATTTCTGGCCAAACTCGTGGTGAATTGTTCGATAACTTGAATTTGTATCAATGAAACTGCCATCAGGCAATAAAAATTCTAGATCTTTGTCATCGTTCCAAAATCCAAGAAGACCAGCAGTTCTTCCTAACAAAGGGCGAATGTTCACTCTTTTTGATACATGTTAAAAAATAGGTATGCGAAATAACGAGGGGTAGGAAACGCAATGTTATGAGAAAAGGAGGTTCAATGGAATTGAGCCAATATAATATACCGTAAGTTTGATTTTTCTATAAGTAGACTTCACACAATGACTAAAAATCTTATGAGCGGTTTTTATGCTAAAATTTTCAACCTTATTCTTGGAAATTCTCACTATTTTTTAATCATTTTTTTTTCATAAGCCTTCGCATTTTGACCCAGCAAAACCGAGGATGCGCTGACAAATGTATGCCCCCACATTCCTCAGGCGAAAGCATTCGGATTAATTAACCATTAATTTTTTGTCTCCCTTATCATTATACGAGCGAAGGAAATGGACTGGAAATAATACATAATTATAGTTTACTCAACAAAGCAACTCTTGTATTAACATATCGCTTAGAGGAGTGGTGAAATTTAGTCGATACGTCCCTGATTCCTTTAAAACAAACCCATACGATTTTTTATTACTAAGATGAAACCTGTTGTTACCTTTGAATCTTAATGGTACTGAAATTTGATAAGTAAGAAAATCTTCTACAGATGTGACCACAATAGCTACTCCTGATGCGAAGTATGTACCAAATTTTGACTGATTTTGTTTAACAATGAAGACACCAGTGAAGTCTAATCTTGTTTGTTCATCAAATTCGACACGTTCACCATTGACTAACACGTCTATGCTGCGCCGTCTGTTAAACTCGAACTAAAGTGAAACATCGAAAAATATAATCAATATATCTTCACGAAAAGCATATAATTAAATACAAATGGTGGACAAATTTAAAAAAGATTGAATATTTAAATATTGGTCAATCTGCATTCATTTAGCAAGTCAACAAAATCTCTCGCTAAAAACTTCTAAGCTATAAATAAGCAGTTTTCAATCGCAACGTTTACATTAAATCAATTGCGCTTAAAAAACCTAGCCTATTCTTACGTTAGGTACAAACATATGCAATATTTTAACTCTCAAATTTGATAATCTGGCAACAATAAAGATTGTGCTTGTATGTTTTGTGAAAACAAGATGGGTCGGGGAGAAGTGTTGACGCGTTTGTTGAAATCTTCTTCCGGATTCGCCGAAAAATAATGTAACTATGATATATAGTAATCATTTCTAGAGAATTTTGCACCCGTGCATGCTAAGTAAACGAACTTCAGCATAAAGCAATACTGTTGATCACGAAAAAATGAAAAATGTAACGTTATAAGTTTTATATATAATTAATTTATTTTACATTTACTTTTAGAAAGTTTAGAGATTTTAATATCTATAGCAACCAGCTTACTAAAATAACAAAAACCCTAAGATCGCGTCTCAGTCTTATAATTGTATCAGTGTATAACGTTAGTATGGCTACATGCCAAATATAAACGAATTCCATGATAATAAAGCCAGCGGCGGATCTAGCGTTAGGCAGTATAAATTAAAGCGCTTAATTTTAAATTCAAAATACCTTAATAACAATGCAATTAATTGGTCATGGATTTCTAAAGAATATTTTATAATAAAAATCTAATAATGAGATTACGATTTTGAGCTGTAGTAATTTGCTCTGTCTAAAGGCTGCTCTCTACTTACACGTTTTTTATACGCAAGTACACGTACGTACGGAAATTTTAAATGCTTTTAAATTTTTATCATATTTAACATCTAGGTAAGTTAACGCATACTAAAATATGCAGAAAACTAAGTTCCTTCGATTTATTCACTTAGTTTTTTAAAAGATAACATGTATAAGGATTTAGACTTTTACATGCATGTACGCAGTGGCGTAGCCAGCCTGACAATTTAGTCATGCTATGCTAATATTTTGGTGTTCATCGACTGTGAAAACAATGAATTTCTAAAGAAATGAATAATGATAATAACATCAAATTTGCATAGCATGACTAAATCGTCAGGCTGGCTACGCCACTGCGTGTACGTGCGTATAAAAAGCACCTAAGTGGAAGGCAGCCTTAACCCTGAATCCACACCTGGATAAAGCAACAAAGTTCGATGAATATAAGTTAAAAGATCATTATGGCGTCGTAGTTTTTTTTCAAATTACTTTTGTTTTTAGAACCCTTCTGACCTTTCGTAATTAATAACAACCAGTTTACTAAACTTGCGTAAAAAAACAAAATCGTGTTTCAATCTCATAATTGTAATATTAATGTGCACAAACCTGCACCGTATCACTCGTTGCTCCCTTGATGACAAATGCTGTGAGGGCTGTTGCTCTTGTTGTTCGTCCGTGGTCATCAAGTATGGGTACCATTCTTCCTTGAAACTCGAGATCCAAGCCATTGTTGACTTTGAGAAGGACGTATTCACCATAACCGTTGAATGTGTAGAACGTTCCGTCAAATGTGGATAAATGAGGATCACCTCTGGTACCAGCTAAATATTTGCAACAAAATTCCCAAAATTGTCAGTCATTGAATATTTCGTTTCACCGCAATTAATTACCAGCAAGATGTTTGGATTCGCTATTGTGTCTCGTGCCCTATGGCTATTTGGCAAAAGGAGGAAATCTTGCTTTGGCTTCCAGACGTTTTCTTCTGATTATTAAAAGTATGGAATCGCTGTTGCGTTGTTTTTCGGATAATTATTTTACTTATAATTTTTGTTAAGCACACAACTTGTCAAAAAAAATTTAAAAAATAAATCTACCAGTTGGTTGAGGTATGAATCTTGAACCATCATCGGAAGGTCTTCCATCATAGTATTTACCACAGTTGTCAAAGAAAGAAAGTTTACAGCATGCTAACCAAGGTAGCACATCTCGGCTTAGGTGACCCAGAAGGCTCTTTTCTGGAAATACGATGTCAAATGTACCACCACCAGGAGGTCCAACCAACAGTGAATCACCTTTATAACAACATTGTTGACCTGAACCTGATGCACTAAAAGAAAAATGTTTTTTATAAGCATATGAATAACTGAAATTAGTATAATTACAAAGGTGATTATTTAAAATGGTGGCTCTGATTGGTCGAGTGACCTCGGATTATTACGTGATAATTACCTAAGCGGATTTTAAAAATGGCAGCCAGTCTGCCAAAGTGACAGACAAGGCCATGCTTTATTTTAATTTACCTTACCTGAAAGTACAAAAGAAGTGGAAAAATTAAGCCTAAAATTATTTTTAAGGCAAAAAATTATTTTGTAGAACGCTTTCAACTTTATTTTGCGAAAGTATTGTTTTATTTCAATTGCCGTAAAACTTTCCAGATACTTCTTTAGGTTTGTGAAAGATGAATTTTCTACAACAGATTGGCTTTCTCAATAAATTCTTCTCGATTTTTATTCCGCAATTTTCACCTCGCCTATATTCTGATAATATTTCAAACAAATTTCGGTAAGCATGCTTTTACATTTATCGATTTCAATTTAACGATGCAGACACGTTAGATAGGAAATTACATACCGAATGGCACCAAATAGTGCGAAGTATGCAGATTTGTCTAGCGAATAGCCAATTAATTTTAATTTTATTCTTGCAGTAATGCAGTTATATTTACTAATTCTATTTTTGTGGACAATGGACGTTAGACCATCTTGCTAGCTTGCGCATGCGCGACATATATGAAGGAGTAAAGAGTGTGATTATTATTATTATTATTATTATTATTATTATTATTATTATTATTATTATTATTATTATTATTATTATTATTATTATTATTATAATTATTATTATTATTATTATTATTATTATTATTATTATTATTATTATTATTATTATTATTATTTATTTTATTATTATTATTTTATTATTATATTATTATTATTATTATTATTATTATTATATTATTATTATTATTATTATTATTATTATTATATTATTTTATTATTATTATTATATTATTATTTTATTATTATTATTATTTTATTTTTTTTATTATTATTATATTATTATTATTATTATTATATTATTATATTATTATTATATTATTATTATTATTATTATATTATTATTATTATTATTAATTTATTATTATTATTATTATTATTATATTTAACCAGGATACCCACATCACCTTATAGTGTTTTTCAGTGGGGTCCTGCATGATACAATCATATTACTAATATAATAATTTAAACGTAACTTCTATCATATAATTATACAATTTTAAAATACCACATAACAACATATGAATAAATGTTCTACGTTTTCTAATAATCATAGACATAGACATACACATACATTAAAAAGGACAAGGACAACGACGTGGACATGGACATAGACATAGACAAACAAAAAACATATTGAGACATGCAATTAACAATATTTATATATAGTGTGTCAGTGAATGTCACTTCAGGGACGACTTAAAATGACTCAGAGAGATAGAGTTTCTGATGGAATCGTTCAAGTTGTTGAATTCTTTAGAAGCTTGGTATGTAGGTTTATGTTTACCCCAGTTAGTGTTGACTTTCGGAAGATGAAGGTTGTTACACGACCTTGTGTTGTGGGAATGGACGCTTCTGTTGGTTCTTAGGTTGAAGCCGAAATCGATCAGTCCATTGGTGCATTTGTATATGAAGATACATCGATGTTTATATCTGCGAGAAGAGAGTGTTGACCAGTGTAATGTAGCGAGTGCTTCTGTTGCTGACGAAAGAGGAGGGAGGTCTAGAATCAATTTAGCTGCTTTATTTTCCAGGGTTTGTAGGGAATTCATAAGCTCAGAATTGTTTTTATCGCCCCATATTATATCAGCATAGTCGAATAGTGGTAAAATTGCCGAGGTATAGAAAATTTTTATAATAACTTGTAGGTACACCACGTAAGTATTAAATACTGCAAAGCTTTCGGTCCGTTAACCCGGACCTTCATCAGTGCAATTACTTGAATACACGTTTGCGCGTCACTTAAATATCATGTTAGTCGTGATTAGTTTGCTCGCGCTATTAATTAAACGGTTTCATTTAATTAAGTTCTAATTAATGCGCGCG